>NC_050460.1:62590051-62677111 GCF_903995425.1 Onychomys torridus | reverse complement strand
GAGGCAGTCCTGGGCTTCCTTTAATTCCCTCCCCACCCCCTCTCGTTTCAAAATGATGTTCAGGGTTCTCAGTAGATCAGGGTCACCATTTTCAACCATCTATTAGTGCCATCTCCCAGTCTAGGGAGAGATTCAGTTAATAAAGGTTTCTGCTTGATAGAGTTATGCAATCTATTAGAACCGCTGCCACCAAGCAGTCACAACACAGGATTCACTATCATGCTGAAGACCACGAGCACATGCGCAATTCCCTCCTGTCTGTCTGTCCAAACCCTGCTGCTTTGGGTAGCTTTGACTATATATGTATGCATATATATATATATATATATATATATATATATATATATATTTCAATTTAATTATGTGTATGTGTGTGTTTATATGAGGATGTGCATGTGGAGGAGGTACCCTCAGAGACCAGAGGCACTTCTTGGTCCCTTGGGATGTTGGTAGGGCCTGATGTGGGTACTCAGAACCAAACTTGGGACTCTTCAAGAGCAAGGCATGCTATTAACCGCTGAGCTGTCGCATGCAGTGTATCTATATGTATTTGAGATATATTTAGTAGAGATGTCTGCTTTGTGTTTGTTTTTTTTGTTTGTTTGTTTGTTTGATTGTTTTTATTTAGACAAGCAACTCTGGTCCAGGCTGTTCTCAAACTCACTGTGTTGCCTGAGGACGATTTTGAACTTCTGATCCTCCTGCTTCTGCCACACTTAGCTTATGTAATGCGGAGGCTGGGGCCCAGCACTCAACCAGCTACATCCCTCGCTCTGTTCCTTCTTTGTGTCTGTCTCTGCCTCACCTCTCAAATAAATCTGTGTGGCCTGACTTGACAAGACTCATTCTTACAACTAAGACTTTCATAGTTTTGAAAAATATTTATTTAGGGGTCTGGGGAGACAGCTTAATAGCTAAGAGCACGTGTTGCTCTTGCAGAGGACCTGAGTTCAATTCCCAGCACCCACGCTGTTGCTCACAACCACCCACAACTTCAGTTCCTGGGAATATAACCCCTTCCTCAGACCTTCTCAGGCACCAGGCACACACACGGTGCACATACATGTAATTGAAACAGGCATACACATTAAAGTAAATAAGTCTTTTTTACAGCTGGCTTTTAAAATTATTTATTATTGTGTGTGTACGTGTGATGGGTGCACATTTGGAGGTCAAAGGACAACTCTGTGGAGTCAGTTCTCTCTTTCCACCTTTTACACAGGCCAGGGGCATGGAACTGAAGTCTCCAGGCTTCCACGGCACCTTTACCCACTGAACCACCTCCCAAGATGTCCCTGTCTCTGAGGCTGACTTTGAATTCCTGATCCTCCCCCTCCACCACTTAAATGCTGGGATTTTAGGGTGTCACTACACCCAGTGTGGTACTGTAAAACTGAGACCCATTAAATCAGGGGAAGGCACAGTATCTGAACTGGTCCTTCTGGAATTCTCTGTGGTCTCCTAAGAACAGGGAAGCTTAGGAGACGGAATGCTATTTTCTGTGTGTACAAGTAACACAAGTCAACATGGATTTCTATTCTTGGCTGAAATGAAAATTAATTTTTGAAAGTCCCGTAGTCGTTCAGTCCGTGGTGTCCTGCTTCTGACCCCAGTGGCTGAGGGCCTGAGGACTCAAATGTTAAAATTAGAATTGGCTTGGAGGACTGACCCCTATTTACCAGCTCAGCAGCTTGTTGTTATTTACCTAACACTTAATACAGCATTCGCTGTGAGCCAAGCGCTGTTGGGAGCATTTTTCAAATATTTGCTAGGCAATTCTTCAGACTGGGGATGCCATTATAGGAGACTGCCACTGGGCTATTATCTCCATCTCACGTATGAGAAGGCAGTGGGGTGGGGGGTGCCTTGGCGTCCATCAGCCTGTGAGTTTCAGCTCTCCTCCACTGCAAGCCCAGAGCCAGCTAGGTGATTACAGCCATTTTAACACTAAAGCCTTGCCCCCGGGGGGGGGGGGGGGGCTGGCAGGGGGAGGGGACGGGGTGACAGGAGACCACCTTCACCTGAGCGAGAAGGCTCCAAGTCTGCCTGGTGTAGAGGGTTTAGGAAGTCCCAGGAAAGGGAATGATCTCTCCTGCTGGCATGTGTATTGAGTCTCAGAACCTTTTTGTTATTCAGTCCACAATCCCCATCTTGTGCGTTTCCGTTTCCTTGAACAGCAGGCTTCTAGACATGATGCTGGTCCCCACAGCTTCTGACCTCATTACTCACTCTGTTTACGGCGAAGCCTCACCCTCCAGACTGCCCTGATTTCCCAGCCAGGAATTTGGCTGCCCTCCTTGACTATGATTCAGATTTTTGCCCCAGCGACATTGCAAACAGGCCCTCCCGGGTGCATAGCCCCGTGACATCCTGGGGACCCTGTCGGGAGTACGGCGGGGCTCAGTGAAGCACGTCCCATCCCAGAGGCTTTGGACGGGGTTCTGGGGGCCTTCAAGGGAAACTGAAAAAATAGAGGGCTGGGTTTGGCCAAGATGTAGAGGAAGGTACTGCGGAGACAAGGGTCTGTGGAGGAATTGAGGGCAGTGCCCATGGGGGAGGTGATTAGAGAGAAGCCTTAATGTAAGGGACAGTAGAAGAGTCACAATTGGTCCCTGCCGTTCCCCACACCAAGCACCTGAGGAGCTGGTGCCTTGGGAGGCAGGAGGGTGAGGTCCACCACCTCAGCGCCAAGTGGAGGCTTGGCAGATGTCTACAGTGTTTGGCCTATTTATGTCAAATCTCTAGATACCTCTCTACTTATTCATTTACTTATTAATTTACCTGTTCTTGGGGGGGGGGGCTTTTTTTTTTTTCCCCCAAAGGGGGGGCAGGTTATCTTTCTTGACAGGTTGTGTTTATTGTATTCTAATTTAAAAAAAAAAAAAAAAAAAACCCAAAACAAAACAAGTAGCATTGTTGCAGTGTGTGGTATGACACAGTTTATATACTGCCTAAATTACTTCCTGCCCATCATAACATCAAGACAATACATTGCTCAGTTATGGTAGGAATGAGGACTTAACAAATATTCCTTGCAGCATCGGGGATGATGTAGCTGAGTTGGTAGAATGTTGGCCTTAGTGTGTATGAAGCCCTTGGTTCGATGCCCACCGCTGGCAATGTCAGGCATGGTGGCACCTGTACTCCCCGTCACCTCAGGATATGGGAGAAGGGGCTGAAGGAGTTTTAGATCTTCCATGGCAACGTAATTTGAGGGTAGCCTGTGCTACATGTGACCCTATCTCAAAGAAATGATTGGTTTTTTCTTGAGTTGGACACTTAGAGGATGAGGGACGGGACATCAGGAGTTCAGGACCACCCTGGGCTACCTGGGTTTGCAGCCAGACTAGGCTGTGCATTCTCGTTTCCTGTTTTATGTTTGTACAGTTTCTGTTGTTTGGTTTGGCGTTTTGAGACAGGATCTAGATATGTAACCCTGGCTGACCTTGAATTTGTGTTCTTTCTGCTCCATCCACGCTGTGTACTTTGCTGGGCCAGGACTTCATGATTGGTCTCAGCTCCTCCCTGACGTCCTTCACTGGTGAGCTGATGTGCCAAGCCAGAGGAAGGATGGTCCAGCATTACAGATTTCACACACCGAGTGTTGGTCCTGGATGAAGGAGACTATGTATGTGCTCTCCTAACAGAAAAAAGAGGGATGCATTTTCACAATCTGCATCTGTGGAGATGCCAGGCAGTCAGGAGTCAGCGGTGCACAGAGAAGGTAGAAGAGAAACAGATCCTTCAGGGACGGGGCGCCCTAGGGACTCCCGAAACACGGAACAGGCCTGGGATCCCACACCCTCAGTCTCTCCCGCCTTCCCGTCACCTCCCTGTTCCTGCAGCTCCCCTTCTCGGCCCCTGCGTTCCCTCTCTGCATACCACAGAGGTCAGGCACAAATAAAATCCATACATGGATACGGCTCTCGGGTCACGGGCTTTAGCTAACCACCCCGGCGGAGGAAGGCCCCAGCACCCCTGCAGGACTGCTTGGCTTGTCAACACCAATCCCTTTAGTAAGTAAGACCTCGATCGGGCGCCCATGGGCCACTATCCATCACTAACTAACCTTAAACCAACTACATCTTCAGAGCCCCCACACACACACACACACCCCTGCAAGAGAGGAAATTCCACAGCCCTGATGTGATTTGAAATGTGATCCCCACGCTCCAGCCGTCTCTTCTCACTCTCCCCAGCCAGAACTCAAACTGGGTTTCCCGGGGGCCCCTCTCAGGAGGGCTTCCCTGCCCCCCTCTCGCACCCCCTACTTCTTTCTCTCTCTCCGTCTTACACACTGTAACCCGAGAGGATGGAAATCCAGCCTCCTTTATCTTCCGTTTCCCACATCCTGAAAGTTTGGAGAAAAGAAGCCCACCCAGATGAAAGAATTCCAAGCATGTGCGCCCCCTTCCTCTCCTCCCCCAGCCCCATTCACAAAGCAGATTACTAAAGAGACCACGCTCCAGGGAGCCCCGCTTCTCCAACCCTCCCCACTTTCCAAGAGCTGATTCTACACCCTCGCTCCTCACCCTCGCCAGAGCCCAAGTCCATGTGCTCAGAAGCCAAAGTGAATTTTCCCCGGGATTCTCATTATTAGAAAAGCGTTCAAACCTCACCCAGACCACGACCGCCCCCGTAAAGAGATTCTCACAGGCATCCATCCGCCTCCTCTTCAGCCCCTCCAGATAAAAGGGCTCAGAGAAAAATGTGTCTTTGGATCTGGGGATAAGATAGTAATGTAACAAGTGTGGATTCAAAGAGACACCATCTGTCTCTGGGAGGAGATCACAGGGTGTTCCAACCTGGGGAACACCTCTTTCTAAGATTTGTTTCCAGGCTAGATTAAAAAGTGGCTTAAGGACCGGAGAAAGGGCTCATTGATATAGAGCACCTGCCGTTCTTTTAGAGGACCCGGGTTCGGGCCCCCAGCATCCATAAATCCAGTTCCAGTGGATCCAACAGGTAAACGTTCTGCATACAAATTCATACAAGCAAACTGTCCATAAAGTGTTATGCATTTATTATATATAACGTGGCTTATTGGGCCTGTGGAGATGGCTCATCAGACAAAGCCAATTAATTAATTAGCCTGATGACTAGAGTTCAATTCCCTAGGACCCACGTGGTAGAAAGATTCCTGAAGTTGTCCTCTGACCTCCGTGCTCCAGCTTGCACACGTGAGGTTGTGTGTGTGTGTGTGTGTGTGTGTGTGTGTGTGTGTGTAGGGGGGGTTACTTTAGTTTTTTTTTTTCTTTGTGGTGTTGGAGATGCAATCCAGAGGCAGGAACACGTGCAAGGCGAGTGTTCTACCACAGAGCAAAATTCCCAATCCCCTGGCAATGTGTCTTTTTTTTTTGTAAATTTCTTGAGTTTCAGCTACCTGGAAATTAGTGATTACAAAACATGCCCAGCAGTTCTGTGGACCCTGTCTGGCCTGTCACAGACAGGCAAACAGACAGCCTGGACAGCTTCTCTGACCTCAACCCTTAAAGCTTAGGAAGCAGCCCCTCCTCCCTCTGAGAATTCCTTTTCTCTTTTCTCCAAGGGTGATTAACTACCTCAGTCATCCCTCAAGGAGGGCCAAAAAGCTGTTTTGAATCTGTACCGACTTAGAATAATCAGTTCCTGGCATTTCCGGCTTTGTGTGAAGCAGGATTTCCTGTTTCAAGGCAGGCTGGCTCCCCAGTCCTGATGTTAGGGAGCCTGTGTAATGGATTACTAATCCATATTGTTTTGTTTGTTTGTTTGTTTTATGTTCAGGATAGTTAACTTCCTTGCTCAATCCCCCAGCATCTGACCAAAAAACATGATAAATATTCGGGCCCACGTTAGTACAGAAGGTCCTGTATTCAACAGCCCTACTTAAATTACCCAAGAGGTCTCGTGGAATTCCAAGAAGAATTCAAGAGGCTAGACATAAGGAAATAACAAGCTGTAGGCCAGCAAGAAGGCTTCGTGACTGAAGGTGCTTGCTGCCAATCCTTTGGACCCATGTTCAATCCCCAGGACCCCCTGGTAGAAGGAGAGGGTAGAGTATCAAAAATTGTCCTCTGATCTCCACCTGTGACATGGTATGTGAGCATACACACCAACACACACACACACACACACACACACACACACACACACACACATAAACATACACACACACATAAACATACACACACACATAAACATACACACACACATAAACATACACACACACATAAACATACACACACACACACGCACACACACACACGCACACACACGCGCGCGCACACACACACACACACACGCACACGCACACGCACGCACACATTTAAATGCAGGGAAAATTGTGAAAGAAACAAGCCGTGTCCGGAGAGTCCCGCAGCGAGGGGCCCCTGAGGTCTCCACAGCACTGTGTGGCCCAGCACCCTTTCCCTGCAGAGTGCTAAACTTCAGTCCTTGTTAATAAAACCATCTCCCCTAGCAGCAGCAAAGGCTAATCTGTGCGAGCTTGAGAATTAACTGTAAATGCAGATCTACCCCCCAACATGCCACTCACAGTGTCTCCGGTACAGTAGTCTAGACTACGGATCTGGAAGGTTCTCTTTTGTAGCTCAGAAATTCTCTGATTTCAGTGACTTCCAAGAAGTTGTTCTCTAACAAATGTTTGTCCTTCTGCCTCTTCAGAGTCTAATGTGCTAAGCCTGACTCAATAAACTAATCAGCCTAGGCTAGGGGTATAGTGCAACCAAGCGCTTGTTTATTATGTGCTTTAATAGTAATAGTAGTAGTAGTAGTAATAATAATAATAAATAATAAAGTAATTTAGCTTGAGCAGGCTGGGAAGATGGTTCAAAAGTTCAGGGCACTTACCACTTTTACAGAGGACCCAGGTAACTCACAACAGGCTACAGCTCCAGTTCCAAGAAGCCTTCTGACCCCCTGGAGCGCCAAATGCACATAATTCGTATAAACTCACATAATAAATAAGTAAACAATTTTTTTTTTTAAATCTAGCTGGGCATGGAGGCCCACACTTCTAAAGGAAGGAGGATCTGTGGTTCAAGGCCCTTCCTGGGCTGGAGCATTGATTGCTCAGTGGGTAAAAGAACAGACCTTGAAGGCCTGGTGAGAAGATTCAATCCCTGGAACCCACAGTGGAAGGAGAAGCTGATCCCCAAAAGTTGTCCCCTGACCTCTATACTTCCATGGTGTGCCACACCTATGCCCAAACTCTCTAATAATGATGATGATGATGATGGTGATGGTGATGGTGATGGTGAACTTCTTGCCAGGCTTGGTGGTAAGCACCCACAATTGCAACACTAACACTCTTGATAAGGTGGTAGACAGGCTGGGGTTCAAACCCAGGGCCTCTGCACCCTAGTTAGTGCTCTCAGCTCAGCAGCCAAAAACTGTGAGTGGAATGTAAATTCTGAGTCACGGTTCTGTGGAAGAGCTAGATAGATGTCTAGGATATCAGGGGCCCAGGGTTGGATCCTCAGCCCTGGAAGACAAAATAAAATAACAGAATGCCACTTCGTGCCTGTGATTTCCTTTACATTTGGGGCAATGGAGGTGTCTAACCACAGCTCACCAAAGGAAACGATTAGAGAAAACTCCCCCCACTCCAAAACTGGTTTATAGCCTCTTCCTTCTGGCCTCTACACTTTGTCCTTTGTGGCGGGGAGGGGGCAAGGTCCCATTCTGCAGCCTTGGTTGGCCTGGAACTCACTATGTAGAACAGGCTGACCTCGAACTTGCCTGGCTCCTCCTGCCTCTGCCTCCTGAGAGCTGGAGTCGAAGGTATGAGCCATCATACTTGCCTATCAACATTTTGAAAGCGCCTGTGTGTGGAAAGAGAGAAGGCAAGAAACCAGGGAATGAGGGTAATCGGCTCTGGGTCTTACTCTTTAACCTAGTAATAAATGCTTAAGACTCCCGTGGTATTCGGAGCATCCCGTGTGCGCAAAGTCTGCCCCCAGTTGCGGCAGGAATGTGAGATCGGCTGCTCCGAGCTGGCCTGCTACCCTTACGGCCCAATCCTGTTCTTTCTATTCTACCTACAGGCGAAAGATGTCCGGCTGAATCTCAGGCAAGGGGTGTGCTTTCAAAGGATCGGAGGGAAGGCGAGATCTCCGCTGTCTCAAAAACTCAGCACCTCAATCAAGGGATAAAGCGATAATTAGGCCTCATTATCATGCAAGGCAGCCTCAGCTAAATTGGAATGTACCGGAGAGACGAAAGGCTGGAGGCAGAGCTTGCTACGGCTGGAGACAGGCTTTGATGTCTGCAGGGAAGGTAGTATTTCATTCAGCCATCCAACCAACCAAAACCACGCGGGCGGGCGGGAGCAACTCGAAACCCTGGGGATCCTGGCTGAAGGCAGACCTGGGCGAGTGCTGGGCCTGAGCTCCCGGGGTGGGTGTTCTGGGTGCTTCTCCGCCTTCCCTATCTCGGAAAACCAGACAAGGGAGAGCAGGGGTAGCTGATTCTTGTGATCAGGGAGGACGTGGCTAAGCTACGGAAAAGAAAAAAGAGGTAATGGCTTCAGTGTGTCCCAACTAGCTCGCCTGCTGCCGGTGCCCTCGGAGGCTGAGAGCTACCGCAGCGTTTACACTCGGTAATGTAGCAGAGAAGAGAGAGAAGAAATGATCCAGGAAAGTAGGTTAATCTCCCACAGAAACAGGAGAGGTAGCAGGTACTTTTTTTTTCTTTCTTAAATACACCGTTCACTCTAATTGCTTCAAATTGGGAGCTGTGGAGCACAAGAGATTCCTCTTGTCCCCACCTCACCTTTACATGCATAGTGAACTTGCTTCCCTATAACTTTTATTTATTTCTCTTCGTTCTTTTAAAAATTTTTATTTTTTAATCTTTATTTTTTGGTTTTTCGAGACAGGGTTTCTCTGTAGATTTGTGCCTTTCCTGGAACTCGCTTTGGAGACCAGGCTGGCCTCGAACTCACAGAGATCTACCTGGCTCTGCTGGGATTAATCCGAGTGCTGGGATTAAAGGCGTGCGCCACCACTGCCCGGTTTAATTTTTTTTTTTTTTTTTTTGAGAAAGTCTCACTACATAGCCCTGGCTAGCCTGGAACTTGATATTTAGACCAGGTTGGCCATTGAACTCAGTTATTTACCTGCCTCTTCCTCCTCAGCACTGGGGTTAAAGGTATGAGCCACCAAGCCCAGACTTGTCTTTTGTTTGTGTGTTTTGAGACATAGTCTCTTGTAGCCCAGGCTAGGCAAAAACTCCATCAAATTAAGCCACATCCCCAGCCTCAATTTCTTTTCTTTTGTGATCAGCAGAATAATGCTCACACACCTCTACAAAACACCACCTAGACAGGCTACATCTCTTTTTTCAAATGCAGCTGCCGGAGAGATGACCCGGAGGGTAAAGGCACTACTTGCTGCCAAGCCTGAACACCCGAGTTTAATCCCAGGACATACCTGGTAGAAAGAGAGAATGGACTTTTACAAGGTTCTCTGACCCCACATACACATATGTGCACGTGCACACACACACTTTTACATAAATAAATACATACACCGAGAAGAAAAACAGAAGACGAAGGCTGAGATACTGTGTTTAGTGTACATGCTTACACTTCCAACCTTGGTGAGGACCAGGAGTTCAAGGTCATTCTCCAATACATAAAAAATTCCAGGCTGTCTGAGGAATATGTGATATCTATCTAAAATAAAATAATAAACCATTAAAAATATTTTTTTAAAAAAGGCAGAGTATGCTGTCTATCAATGTTAGT
Organism: Onychomys torridus; assembly: GCF_903995425.1. NCBI lineage: Eukaryota > Metazoa > Chordata > Mammalia > Rodentia > Cricetidae > Onychomys > Onychomys torridus. Next base: position 62,667,366 of record NC_050460.1, on the reverse strand, counting down.
GTTTTAGAGGCGGGGCAGGAGGATCCAGAGCAGCAGGGAGTTCAAGGCCACTTGAGTTACTTGGAGATCAGTGTCAAAAGAACAGAAGGTGCTCCATCCCTACATCCCATACACTCTCCCCAATCCCTACATCCCATACACTCTCCCCCATCCCTACATCCCATCCTCTCCCCGTGTGACTGACGACCCTCAGTGAGCCTCAGCACTGGCTACTCTAGCTTTATCTTCTGTATGAAGGGGTACTGATGACTCAGCCATGACTGAAGAGCCTGGGGAGCCTCTGCCCCCCTCACACCTTACTCCAGGCCCTGAGTGAGAAGAGTGTGAGCCTTGCATGGAATGCATAGGTCCCCTTTTCCCCAGAGTCTCCTGATTTAGGAGAAACCCTGTAATCTCTTCTCTGAAATCCCTGAGATGACGCTGCTGATAGAGTGCCCCAGGAATTTAGGATAAACGGATTGCACAACATTGAAATTACCCTTCTGATAGCTCATTCTGTAGAAGTTCTGGAGATAACACATGCATCTATCTGTGTGTGCGTTTTTGCTGTTGTTCTTGGTTTTTTGAGACTAGGTCTCACCTTGTAGCCCAGGGCTAGCCTTGAACTAGAAGCAATCCTCCTGCCTCAAACTCCCAAGTGTTGGGATGACAGATGTGCTGTCTCATATCTGGAGTTTTGTTTTTACTCAACTTAAAGGGTGGAGGCATGATGTGGGGGGAGGCAAAGAGCCCCAGCAGCTGTGTGTTTTTTAAGTAATAAAATAGCATTCTCCAGAATTTCCAGTAAAACCCCTAAGATCCAAGTAGCTCATCCCTGAAATATGTGTGGGATGCTGGGAGCTCCCTGGATTTTCCAGGCAACCCCAACCCCCTCCCTACACCCCCAGAATGAAAAAAAAGGCTCCCCAGGAAAGAAAAAAAGCAGACGGGTTGCATCTGAAAAAAATCTAACTCTCCTGGGGCTGGAGCTCCGAGCTCTAAATGCTAGCAGAGTGAATAGCCAGAAACCTACATTTGGTAAATTATTTATCTTATCTCTGGAACTCGGCAAAGCGTGGGGGACAGAGGCTTCTGAAGAAGGGTGCTGTCTGTGGGTCAGGACTCTCAGCTGGAATTTGGACTTTTACTAGAAAAGGGAAAAGTTCAGAGACCAGTGGGGCCCGTGAAGCAATCTTTTTTTTTTTTTTTTTTAATGGCCAAAGCAAAGCCAAGGAAAACTGACTTCAGAGTTCTGTGGAACAGGTCTGGTTCGTGTTTTGTCTAGCAGGCTTTGCATTCCGCCCGTATTAGGAGAACGTCAAAGCACACCAAACCAATAGATAATAAAGGGCCCTGGCAATTCCTTCCAGAACTCTCCACCCACCCTCCCTTGGAAAGGACAGCCTAAAGAGAGCTGAGGCAGTGACTCCTAGGTTGGACTTGGTGCCCTGCAGGCTCCTTGCATCTGTTCTTCTTCCCAGTGCTGGACCAGGATTTGGTACCAGTTCCTGGGTGCTGCAGTTAGTGGTTGTGGGCCACATGTGGAAACCCGCTGGCCTGGAGTTGGAGGCCTGGGACTTGGAGAATCTGGATTGGTTCTGCAGGATCTAGTCCCTTCCCCTTAGAATAACACGGAGATTGAGAGGCCTAAGGTTCTGAGTGGGATGTTGACAGAGGAATTAGCTTTCATAATGATCTGCGAGATGAATCAATTCCGGCATGGTTACAATTTTGTGTGTGTGTGTTGTTGTTGTTTGTTTGTTTGTTTGTTCTGTTTTGGTTTTTGTATCAGGGTCTCTTTGTAAGTCTGGCTGGCCTGGAATTCACAGAGATCCACCTGCCTCTGCCTCTCAAGTGAAGGGATTAAAGGACTACATCATCATTCATCATGCCAGGCCCATTTATTACTCGCACATACTAGTGCTTATTTGGGGTGTTTTTGTTTCTTTGTTTTTTGTGGCTTTAATAGTCTATTTTTTTCTTTTCTTTTAATTTTTGTGTTTTGTTGTTGTTGTTGTTGTTGTTTTTCCAGACAAGGTTTTGGGTTTTTGTTTGTTTGTTTTGGGGGGTGTAGCCCTGGCTGTCCTGGAACTAGCTCTGTAGACCAGGCAGTCCTTGAACTCACAGGGATCTGGCCTTGAACTCACAGAACTCCATCTGCCTCTGCCTCCCAAGTGCTGGGATTAAAGGCGTGTGCCACCACTGCCTGGCTGTCTGGCTTCCATAACCTTAAGCAGAATATCCCTCTGTCATCACAGAAATGGTAACCTTAACTAAGACAGAAATTGGTACCAGGAGTGGGGTATTACTGTGTCAGACTAAACCATGTTTTCTTGGGGAGAATTATAGGACTGTGGAACTTTGGGTTGGAAAAGCCATCGAGTAATCAAAGCTTGGTGAGCTGTTCTGTGGGAACTGGAAGATAAGAAAGTTGAGAAAAATGCAAGGGGATGGAGACCAGGCTAGCAAAGTTCCAGAGGGACGTTTGAGAGTCACTTAATGGCTATATTGGGGCCATTTTGCATATTTTGAATTAAGCATCTGTGATTTTGGTCAACTGGAGGTGAAGAGTCAGTTGTGATTAACAAGACCCCAGTACCATCAAAGCAAAACCTCTCCTCCACTGGAACAAGATGCTGGTCAGCTGAAGCTGAGAAATCAGCGGTGATTAAGAAGATACCAGCATCATCGAAGTGAAGTCTTCTGGGAAGTGTTTCCTCAGGGTCAGAACATGCAAGCTGTGATCCAGAGGTGGCCAAGGTTGACTTGGTCCTGGTTTTGAAGGCATAAAAGGGTCATGGAGAGCAGTTGAAACTTGGCACTGTGGTAGGGCTGGAATCCCTGAAGAGAAGCCAGGAGAGGCTATTGGTGAAAGTGCAGCCCGGTCGCAGCAGAGACCCCAGTGTTTTGGAGATGCCAGTAAGGACCATGGGCCAACTGCTAAGGACAGCAGCAGGTGGAGGGCCAGCCTGGATCTAGGAGTAAACCTGGATGCTGCAAAGGGCAGAGCTGGAGAGGTGACCCAGGCCCTTTGGAGGAGCCCAGAAGATCGTGATTGGATTCCAGACATTGGACATTGTGGGGTTTTTTTCACTGTTGGTGTTTGGTTTGGTTTTGTTCAGATTGTGCCCTGGTTCTTCCTTCTTGAAGTAAGAAAGTACTTTATAGTTGGAATTTATTTGGGCTGCCAACCAGTTCCCAAATAAAGACATGGAAACTTAATAATTATCAATGTTCCGTGTGTCCCACTAGTGTTTTTAACTTAATTTAGCCTGTTTTGGTTCATCTACATTTTGCCTGGGGTTTCTACCTTCCTTTCATTCTGTGTGTCCCGCTCTCCTGCTTCCTCCATGTCTGCTTGTCCTCTGGCATCCCCCTGGAGTCTCTTGTCTCTTACTTTCTTCCCCTCAGCCTAAATTCCTCCTCCTATTTACTCTCCCTGCCTGCCTACACCTCCTCCCTCACTATTGGCCATTCAGCTTTTGATGAGACCAATCAGGTGCCTTAGGCAGGCAAGGTGAAACAGCAACACATCTTTACATAGTTAAACAAATATTCTGCAACATAAACAAATGCACCACTTCTTCACATAGTTAAACAAATGCAACACATCTTTGCATAGTTAAACAAATATTTTTCAACATAAACATGCAACATGCGCTGGGAGGGGGTGGCGCACACCTTTAATCCCAGCACTTGGGAGGCAGGGCCAGGAGGATCTCTGTGAATTCCAGGCCAGCCTGTTCTCCACACTGAGTTCCAAGAAAGGTGCAAAGTTACACAGAGAAACCCTGTCTCAGAAAACAAACAAACAAACAAACAAAACCATGCAACACATCTTTGCATAGTTAAGTATTTCCCAACATAAACGTGCAACAGATCTTTGCATAGTTGAACAAACATTCCACAACAGCACTTTTTATTGATAGATTGATTGATTGATTGATTGATATCACAGGAACCCACAGTTGAGAGACTTTACATTAAAAAAAAAAAGAGAGAGATTTTTGAATATTATACACATTTTTAGATTTTTTAAAGGACTGGATATTTTAAAGAGACTGGATTTTTAAAGACTGTGGAACTTTTAAAATTTTGGGATTAATGTTGATATAATGTGAGGTCTTGGGGATGAACAAAAAAGGAAGAGTATGATGCTGGGCAGTGATGGCACACGCCTGTAATCCCAGCACTCGGGAGGCAGAGGCAGGCGGATCTCTGTGAGTTCGAGGCCAGCCTGGTCTACAAAGAGAGTTCCAGGACAGCCTCCAAAGCTACACAGAGAAACCCTGTCTCGAAAAACAAAAAACAACAGCAACAACAAAAAACCTCATCAATGTGGTACTGGGGTTGGTACCCAAGGCTTCACTTGACTTCACATATGGCAGGCAATATTCTACCAATTGAGCTACACTCCTGACCCCAAAGAATTATCCGAGTAACTTCAAATCTTTCCCTCTCTTCTGGCTGCACTGGGGGATTTATACCCTTTTTATTTTTTCCCCCAGGAGATGTTTTTTATCCCTGAAGTGTGAGTTCATGCCCTTCCACTGCCTGGCCCCTCTGTTCCTTTTCAATTCTTTTTTTTTTTTGTATGTGGAGCTGAGGATCGAACCCATGGCTTTGCGGTTGCTAGGCAAGCGCTCTACCACTGAGCTAAATCCCCAACCCCTCCTTTTCGATTCTTAAGGTGCATATGAGATGCCTCCATGCTCCTGTTTGAAGTCCCCCAGTCTTCAGTTAGCACAAATCAGACCAACTTCATTCACTCTTTTTTCTATTTTCTATAATAATAATAATAATAATAATAATAATAATAATAATAAAATTATCATTATTATTGCTGGGCATGGTGGCACATGCCCTTAATCCCAGCACTCAGGAGACTAAGCAAGTGGATCTCTGTGAGTTTGAGGCCAGCCTGGTCTACAAAGTGAGCTATTACACAGGGCTATTACACAGAGAAACTTTGTCTCAAAAAACAAAAAACAAACAAACAAAAAAGAAAAAGTAAAAAAATCCCAGGTGGGGAAGAGAACTCAGTGGGTAAGTTGTTTACAATGCAAGCATGAGGCTCTGCATTTGGCACTCACTATGTAGACCAGGCTGGCCTGGAACTCACAGGTCCATTTGCCTCTGCCTCCCAAGTCCCAAGCTCTGGGAATAAAGGCCACTCCCTAACAGAGTCTTGTGCAGCTGAGCTGCATCCTCAATGCTTCTGGGAACTTTTCACCTGCAAAGTTCACATTAGTCTCTTCTCAGTGATTGTGGGTCTCTGTTCACGTTGACTAATCCTAAATCCCCCTGCTTGCCCTCCACTCTCCCCCACAGCTCCCCTGCACTTATTTGGAGTAAGTGAATGGTTAGGAATTTTAGGCAGAGGGTGTCTTCTCTAACCCCCTGGACGACGTGGTTCTAGAGTGGATGCCTTTTACATGAAGTAACTCACATGGTGTAGTCCCTGCTTCTAAGCCTCATTAGGGAAGGGGTGGCCTGCTTCCTCCATCATCCTGGATGAAGGATTGCTAACTGCATGCCTGAGAAGCTGCCAGGTCATGTGGGATAGGCAGCTGTCTACATGGTAATTGGATGGGTTTGAGGAAATCCCCTGCTTAAAATATCTCCCCCTCCCCTCCATGGATGACCTTGGCACTTGCCCTAATGTATCACTTACCGTTCTTGCAAGGTGCTGCGTAAAGGCGACTGTTAGCCAAGGGTGGCCAGAGTGCCGCACTAGCGCTCAATGGTCCTTCCTGCATCCAAAGGAAATCACCAGATGGGCTAAAGCAGACACAGGGCAGATTCCTTTTAATTAGGGAGCTGATTCTCCAGGGTCAGAAGTCTGGAGTGCTGGGCCACTCAGGTGAGGGACCCAGAAGAGGACACTGACAGTTACCTTTGGCCTGATCACGAGACTAGCCCAGGAGATGGAGGGAGAGGACTCCAGATGTTCCCAAGAGGATTCCAGGCTGCTGTGGTGGCCTGTGTGTCTTTAATTCCAGCACTCAGGAGACAGAGGCAAGCAGATCTCTATGAGTTCGAGGCCAACCTGCTCTATATAGAGAGTTCCAGGGTTGTAGTCAGACCCTGTCCCAAAACAAACAAAAATAAAATACACATAAACGTAAGTAAAACAACTCACCACAGTGCTGAACAGGTGTAAACAATACAGCCAAAACTTCACTGAGGGTGCCACTGCGAACAGTTAATTACCAGGCTAAGTCACCATGTCCCGAGCGCCTGTGATGTACTTGGCAATTATTGAATTGTGTCTAGGAGGGGGCTATTATTAGCCTCAATTATAGGCAAGGAAACTGAGTCTTCAGAGGTTCAGCTTGCCCAACCTCCAACTGGCTGAGTCAGGACAGGGGTAAAACCTGAACGTAGGAGAAACATGAAACAGTGGCTCCTTGAAGTCTTGACAATCAACTATGACCTAGCCCCAGTCATCAAAAAAAGAAGGTTGTCCTGCTATAGTTTTGGATGTGGCCTGAATTTCAGAGACAATTTCCATCGCCACCACCCTACCCCACCCCCAAGGCCTTGCACATGCCTGAGCAAGTAATTTACCTCTGAGCCAAAGAGCCTTCCCTCTTTAAAAAAAAAAAAAAAAGGACTTACCTGGCAGTGGTGGCGCAAGCCTTTAATCTCAGCATTCAGAAGGCAGAGCCAGGCAGATCTTTGTGAGTTCAAGGCCAGCCTGGTCTACAGAGTGAGATCCAGGACAAGTACCAAAACTACACAGAATAACCTTGTCTCAAAAAAACAAAAACAAACAAACAAACAAAATTGTGTGCATTGTGTCGTGTGTATGTGTTGTGTTGTATATGTGCTGTGTGTATATATTGTGTCCTTGAAAGTGACCCTGAAGGCCAGAGCACAGCACCAGATCCCTGGGAGCTGGAGTTAGCAGATGAAGGCCACCATGCAGGTGCTAGGAACTGAACTTGGGTCCTCTGGAAGAACCTCCAGCGCTCTAACCACTGAGCCATCTCTCCAGTCCTCTTCCCTCTTTCAGATAAATTTCGTGTTAGGATCTCACTGCGTTTCCTTGGATTTGAGATCCTCCAGCTTCGGCTTGTGGAAAAGTTACTAAGGAAGCTCTTAGCTTGCTGGGGCTTTCAAAATGAAGGGCTAGAATCTGGGTTTCATGAACGACAGAAACCAATTCCCCCTCCTAGTTCTGGATGCTAGAAGTCCATGGGGCTGCTTTCCTCCTAGGTCTCTCCCCTAGGCTTGTAGGTAGCTGTCTCCTCCTGAGTCTTCTCAAGGTTTTCTGTGCTCCCAATCCTCTTCTCCGCCTCACCCCCAGCTCTCCTTTTTGAAGCAGTATTGTGGAATAATATTTTTGTACACTGTGGAGATATGTCTCTGCCAAGGCAACTTTTGGTTGGTTTAATAAAGCTAAACGGCCAATAGCTAAGCAGGAACGACTATGCAGGACTTCCGGGGAGAGTCTGGGGAGAAGCTGAGGCATGTGGGATTTGCCAGCCAGACTCAGAGGAAATGGGACCCACGGTACTGAGGAGAGGTAACGAACAACATGGCAGAGCATAGATTAATATAAACGGATTAGTTTAAGTTATAAGTGCTAGTTTGAAACAAGTCTAACAAACTTTCATAATTAACAAGGAGTCTCCATGTCATTATCTGGGAGCTGACAGTCCAAAGAAAATCCAACTACGTCCCATGTTGAACAGACTAGCCTTGAACTCACAGAGATCCACTTTCATCTACCTCTTGATCTCTGGGTTTAAAGGTGTGAACACCACACCTAGGGAATACGGGAGGCTGAGATGTGAGATTACTGTGAGTTCAGGCCAGCCTAGGCTACTTTGAGGCTCTGACCCCCATCCCCACCCCAGTCAGGGTTTTACTGTGTAGCTCTGGTTGTCCTGGAACTCACTCTGTAGACCAGGCTGGAGACTCTGTCTTGAACAAACTAATGAATTAAAAAAAAAAAAAAAAAGGGCGGGGGTGTTTGTGCTAGTGAGGTGGCTTGGGGGTAAAGGCATTTGCTGCCAAGTCTGACAGCCTGAGTTGGCTTGTCAGGGTCTAGATGATAGGAGAAACTTACTCCTGAAAGTTACCCTTGGACCTCCACAAGAACACAGTGGCATGCCTTTAATTCTAGCAGGTGGATCTCTGTGAGTTCCAGGCCAGCCTGGTCTACAGAGTGAGTTCCAGAACAGCCAGAGCTACATAGTGAGACCCTGTCTCAAAAACCCCCCTGCTCCCACCCCCAGAAGAAAAAGGGACATAATGGCATACAGGACAGAGCTGGAGCTCCTGTGCCCAGGCTCACACATAAAATAAACAAATGTAATTCAGGAAATCTGTTAGAAAGAGCGATGTAGGCCGATAATCCCAGCAATTAGGAGACTGAGGCAGGAAGCTGGACAGCGGTCTGCCTGTGTTACATAATGAAACCTTGTATCAAAAGGCAAAAGGCAAAACAAAATACAAAAACAAAACAAAACAAAAACCCAAGCAGATGGTGGCTGCACTGCCCCACCTCAGTTTCTGATCTTGTAGGTTTTGGAGTAGCCCCAAAATTTGCATTTCTGACAGGCTTCCAGGTGTTGGGGCTCCAAGGACCACAGGCTTTCAGAACCTTCCCCTTGTGACTGCTGTGAGTGGGGCGAAGCAGGCAGGTGCAGGGAGCAGAGAAAGGCTGTTTTCCATATCCGGGCTGAGGGGACACCCGGAAAGTCCCCATGCACCTGAAAATTCCCCAGAAAGAGTTTTGGTTATCGTAGCACTCCAACTGGTAAACAGGTTACCGGAAGAAGCTTGCATCGCCTCTACCATGAATGTACCCTTTGGCAAATACCGCCTGTCATTACCACTGGTATCTCGGTGAGCATCCAAGAGGCCTGTGCCAGCAACCAAGTCAGTGTGGCATCGCAGCCATAGAATTTGGGCAAGTTACCGCGTCTCCGAAACTTGGTGTTAGTCGTCTATAGGGTAGAAAGCAGATGAGTGTGTGTGTGTGTGTGTGTGTGTGTGTGTGTGTGTGTGGTGTGCTCATGTGTGTTCATGCACACCTGCACACACGAGTATGCACATTTTCATGCCAGCACCAGCGTGAATGTGCCATGGGATGCCTGTAGAGGTCAGAGGACAACCTCAGGTGTGGGTACTTACTTTGCACTCTGAGTCATGATCTTTATTTGCTCCTGGCAGCCCGTGTCTGAGAATCTCCTGTCTCTGCCTCCATCTCTCCACAGGAGCACTGGGATGTATGTACGTTCCGGAGATTTGAACTCAGGTCCTCACACTTGCTATACACACTGACTTATCTCCCCAACCCAGATGAGCAGTTCTTTAATTGTCCTAACAGTTCTCAATCTTTTTTTTTTTTTTTTTCCTCTTTTTTTTTTTTTTTTTGAGACAGGGTTTCTCTGTGTATCTTTGGAGCCTGTCCTGGAACTCTCTTTGTAGACCAGGCTGGCCTCGAACTCACAGAAATCTGCCTGCCTCTGCCTCCCGAGTGCTGGGATTAAAGGCGTGCACTACCACTGCCCAACAATTTATCTTGATCATATGCATCCAAGTCTCCCCTTTTGCTTCTCCCAGGCATTCCAAGCAACTTTCCTGGCTCCTGTAATGTACTTTTCTTTTCGTTTTATTTTATTTTTAATTGCTTCCTGCTAGTGTGTTGACTGGTCAGCTTGGTCTTGTGCAGGTAGCCGCAGCTGCAGTGTGTGTATGACTGTGACGTCATGCCTGCCCAGAGGACAGCATTCTTCACCATCTTTTTTTTGTTTGTTTGTTTTGTTTTTCGAGACAGGGTTTCTCTGTATAGCCCTGGCTGTCCTGGAACTCTCTCTGTAGACCAGGCTGGTCTTGAACTCACAGAGATCTAAGTGCCTATGGCCCCCTCTCCTGGGATTAAAGGCGGTACTTCCTTTGCATTGCCCAAGATCAGAATATCAACCCAGGGCCTGTTGTGTGCTGGACTAGTCCTCCATCATGGAGGCGGGTCTCAGTCCGGCTTTAGTATTGTCCTAGGTGTCATCCCACTTGGGCACAATATTGTCTTTCATCTGTCACCTCACCCCCTGGTTCTCTAGAATGCACCCCTTTGCTGTCTGTGATCTGAGTATGCCTGCTAACACACACTGACACCCCAGGAATCTCCCAGGAATGGATGACAGCGTGCATCTTCTTCACCTGTGGTCGGTCCTTGGGCAACTTATGTCTTCTTCTAGGTATGCCAGTAATTAAAAGAACTAGAGAAAACTGTGCACATATGTGCCATATGGATATACATGAATATGTATGTGCCATATGTGCCGTAGAAAATGATTAATTAGCACACAGCTAATATTAGATAGCAGCTGGACATGGCAGCGTACCCGTACCCCTGTAATCCTGTGACTGTTACGGGGAGGCTGAGGAAAGACACCTGCAGGCAGGAAGTTCAAGGGCAGCCTGGTCTACATAGTGGTTTCCAGACCAGCAAGAGTCTGGGAGGAGATCCTATCTCAACCCCTTACTCTCCAAAAAAGTTTGATTTTGTTTGTTTGTTTGGACAGGGTCTGGAGTAGCTCAGGCTGTATAGCTGAACTCCCTATGTAGCCAGAGAGAATCTAAAACTCCTGACTCTGCAGCACTACCTCCCAAGTCTAGGATGACATTCACGCATCACCATACACAGCGCAGGGATCATTTTTTATTAGACTACACCTGTTTCTCTAGGCCTTTGCTTGAGGAAACTGGGCATCTTTTTATTCATTTATTTATAGTTACTAGGTTGGGAAAAGAACCCAGGGCCTTGTACATTTTATGCCTAAGCTCTCTACCACTGAGATATTCCCCCAGCCTGGAAATAAATTTATACAAACACCTTTTTTCTTTTTCTTTTTGTTTTTTGTTTTTTTGGGACAGGGTTTCTCTGTGTAGCTTTGCGCCTTTCCTGGAACTCACTTTGTGGACCAGGCTGGCCTCGAACTCACAGATATCCGCCTGCCTCTGCCTCCCAAGTGCTAGAATTAAAGGCGTGCACCACCACCGCCCTCATTTTTTTTTGTTTTGTTTTGTTTTATTTTGGAGATAGAGACTCTCCATGAAGACCAAGCTGCCATTAAACTTACAGATACTCACCTGCCTCTGCCTCCCAAGTGCTGGGGTCAAAAGTGTCCACCACTACATTTGTTACAAGTACATTTTTGCAAAAGACAAAATTTTGCTTCAAAAATCTTTTTTTTAATCTATTTTTTTTTGTTTGTTTGGTATTAGGAACTGAACTCAGAACCTTGTGCATACTAGGTAATTTCACTTACTGAGCTGCATGCCCAGCCCTGAAGTCCAATTATTTTATTTTATTTTCTGAGATAGAGTATCAATATGTAGCTCAATGTGATCTCAAATTAGAGATCCTTCTGCCTTAGTCTCACTCTATAGCCCAGGCTGGCCTCAAACTTGAAATGATCTTCCTTTTTTTAGTCTTTTGAGTTCTGAGATTAGAGGTCAGAGGTGGCTTCCACCTTTGGGTTGAATTTTTTTTTTTTTTTTTTTTTTTCTGTTTCGGATAGAAAAGGTCATAGATAACTAATTTCTTTCTTCCTTTTTTATTCATCTGTTTTACATCCTGGTGGCAGCATCACCCCCATCCTCCTTTCCTAGACCCTCCCCTTATCCCCCCTCCCTATCCCCTCCTCTTCTGTCTCCATCCAGGAAAGGGCAGGTCTCCCATGAGTATCAATAAAACATGGCATATCAAGTTGCAGTAAGATTAAGGACCTTCCTTGTGTTAAGGCTGGGCACAGTGACCCAGTATGAGGAGTAGGGTCCCTCAAACCAGTAAAAGTCAGAGACAGCCCTGTTCCCATTGTTAGGAGTCCCATAAGAGGACCAAATTACACAACTGTAAGATATATACACAAAGTGCCTAGGTCAGTCCCATGCAGGCTCTCTGGTTGTTGGTTCAGTTTCTGTGAGCCCCTATGAGCCCAGGTTAGTTGATTGTGTGAGCCTTCCTGTGGTGTCCTTGACCCCTCTGGCTCATACACTTTCTCCTCCACAGGATTCCAGAACTTCACCTAATGTTTGGCTGTGGGTCTCTGCATCTGCCTCCATCAGTTGCTGTGAAGTTTGTATTTTTATGAGACTAATTCATCACCTTTTGCATCCATGAGGCACCTATTAAGTCTGTATTGTAGAAGAGTGACAGCCATCTGTCTTTTCTTTATAATATATCAAAACAATTATGGCCAATGGGCAGTGGTGGGGCACGCCTTTAATCCTAGTACTTGGGAGGCAGAGGCAGGTGGATCTCTGTGAGTTTGAGACCAGCCTGATCTATAGAGCAAGTTCCAGGACAGCCAGGGCTACACAGCAAAACCCTGTCTTTATAAACAAAACAAACAAAATTGTTTTGAAATATTTGTTTACACTATAAAGATGTGTCTCTGCATAAATGCCTTCTGATTGGTTTAATAAAGAGCTAAATGGCCGATAGCTGGGCAAAGGAGAGTAAGTGGGACTTCTGGGCAGAGAGAGAAGCTGTGAGGAAAAATCTGTCACAGATTTTGCCAGCAACATGGAGCAAGTTGGATGTGATGTACTAAGTGGTAACTGAGCCACGTGGCAGAATGCACATTAAAAAATATGGGCTAATTAAGTTATAAGAGCTAGTTGGGTAAAAGCCTAAGCTAAGGCCAAGCTTTCATAAGTAATAATAAGTCTCTAGGTCATTATTTTTCTGCTGATAGTCCAAAGATAGCTTGCTACACAAAACAAACAAATAAATAGTAAATATACCCCAGAGTCTCAGGCATTTGGGCTTGATCTCCACTGATGATGGTTTGGGGAGGTTTAGTTGATATGGATTTGTTGAAGGAAGGGCATTACTTGATGGGCTTTGAAAGCTTAAAGACTCAGACCATTCTGAGTTTGTTCTTTTTGCTTTGGTTCAAGATGTGAGCCTTCAGCTGCTCCACCTGTCCTGCCTGCTGCCTGGGCTCTGACATCATGGACTCTCACCCTAAGCAACCATAAGCCCCAGGAAACTCTCCCTTCTGTAAATTGCCCTTTCAGGGTGTTTTATCACAGTAATAGAAAAATAACTATCATTAACTATTATACATAATTTTATCTTCCCCCCCCCCCCAGTGCTAGAGGTTGAACCCAAGGCCACCACGTTAGGCTAGTGCTTTTACCACCGAGCCACATCCCCAGTCCTAATTTGATTGGTTGACTGATAATTAAGGTGGTGGATGTTGAACACAGAGCTTTATGTGTGCTAGACAAGTGTTCTGTCACTCAGCCACAGTGTGATGTTCACTGTTCTTATGAATGGTGACATTAGATGCTTAGATGGTGTCTTATTAGCACCATAAATAATTGCTGTGAGTTTTGTTTTGTTTTGTTTCGTTTTGTTTTGTTTTCTGAGACAGGGTTTCTCTGTAGCTTTGAAACCTGTACTGGAACTCGCTCTGTAGACCAGGCTGTCCTCGAACTCACAGAGATCCGCCTGCCTCTGCCTCCCGAGTGCTGGGATTACAGGTGTGCACCACCACTGCCCGGCTTTTTTGTTTGTTTGCTTGTTTTGTTTTGTTTTTTGAGACAGGGTTTCACTGTGTATCCCTGGCTGTCCTGGAACTTGCTCTGTAGCCCAGGCTGGCCTCAAAACTCACAGAGTGCTTCCCAAGTGCTGGAATTAAAGGTGTGTGCCAATACCACCTGACTGAGTTTTAAAAGAAGTGGCTGCAGTGGTCAGGGTGGGGAGGGAGAGAAGACAGGGCGGCCTCCAATTAGTCTGAAAGAAACACAAGGAACTCATGACTGGCTGTTTGCAAGCTTAACTTCCATTCATAAGAATGATTTCAGGGACTATGATGACCCATGAAAGTATGACCTTCTCTTGATGAGTGGGTGTCTTTTTTGGCCCTTCCTTTGGCCTAGAACTTCCCATTTTAGCCTCCATGACTGCTGGGATCACAAGCATGTGCTACCATGCCCCACTCATGTGGCTCCTTAGTAAAGTGCTATCACTGAACACAGAATCAAATGCCACCTAGGCAAGGAAAGGTAATGCCAGCACTGTATGGGGCTGCACAGCTTGCTAAGTTCCTGGGGACAGCCAACTTTGTATTCAGACACATGAGACTCTTGCTTCCAGACATCTGTTGTACACTGTTGAGGTCTGTTGCTGGATCCTAATGGCTCCCTTGGGGGGAGGGCGTGAGAAGATGACATGTCAATGGCACAGACACCGGGAGTCGGTTGAAGGTAAACAACAAACTCCTTTCTCAATAACGGGAAGGCCTTATATACCCTCCTCCCAGCATCCAAGCTGTGTCCCAATCTGGTGGTATTGCCTGGTCATCCCTCATTGGCTCGGCACGATCAGGAACTCTGACAGCAACCAGGAACTCTGCAAGATCAGGAACTCTGACAGCAATCAGGAATTCTGACAGCGCCTGTTGCTAAGCCCTCAGGCAGACTCCAGGTTGGCTCATAAGGGAGTATGTTATGTACATGTCTTGGCAACTGGGTTGAGCCAATTTCCTGGACCCTATGTGCCTGTCCTACTACAGAGGTCTGTAATCTCAGCTACTGAGGAGGCTGAGGCAGAGAGATTCCGTGGGTTTGAATCCCATCTTAAAAATGAAACAAAGCCAGGATGACAGTGTAAGACCGTGTTTAACAACAGGGCTGGAGAGATGGTTCAGTGGTTAAGAGCACTGGCTGTTGTTCTTCTTGAGGACCCGGTTCAATTCCCCACACCCACATGGAGGCTTACAACCATCTGTAACTCCAGCTCCAGTCTCAGGGGATCTGATACCCTCCTGTGGCCTCCACAGGCACCAGGCACAGACATGGTATACAGACATACAGGAAGACAATACACATATACACAGAAATAAAATTAAATGGAGCTGGGCATGGTGGGGAAACTGAGGCAGGTAGATCCTTTTTAGATCGAGTCACCCCCAAGCTAGAGTGAGTTTCAAGCCCACCTGAGCTACAGTTAGATCCTGTGAACACAAATAAATGGCAATAAACAAATAGAAACAATAGCAACCAAAATGAAATAGAAAACAAAGTAAGCCAGGTACAGTGGTACTTCAGAGGCTGAGGCAGGAGGATGACAATTTCAAGCACAACCTTATGTACAGATTGAGTTCAAGGACAGCTTGGGCACTTTAGTGAGTCTTTGTCTTAAGGAACATGGAGGGCTGGGGATGCAGCTCAGTAGTTGTATGATGTTTAGCACACTGAAGGGCCTAGTTTACTCAGTCCCCAGGACTGGAAATAGCATCAAAACCCCAAATGCAAAACTGTCAAGAGCTGGGGAGCTGGCTCACCAGGTGAGGTGCTTGCTGTCAAGCCCCAAGAACTGAATTCTGTTCCCAGACTCAAAGTGTGGAAGGAAAGGAGACAGCTCTGTCTCCACACACAGCCCACATACACAGACGTATAATAAAAGAAATAAATGTAAAAAAAAAAATTAAAGAGTTAGTCTATGTGTCAGTGCATGACCCTGTAAGTTTATAGGTATCATGTATGTGCATGCACGAAGCTGCTGGAGGACAGAGAAGGATGTCAAGGCCCCTGGAACTAGACTTACAGGTGGTTTTGTGAGCTACCATATGGTTGCTGGGAACTGAACTCAGCTCCAATGTAAAACAAAAACAAAAACAAACAAACAAAAAAAGCAGAGGAACAAAACAAAACACAAAAACAACAACAACAACAACAAAAAACAACAACAAAAAAACCTCAAATCACCACTTCCGTAATACAAACACAAAAACACAAACACAAGCCCACAAAACAAAACAAGCTGCTTCAAAGGGTCTTTGACAAAGGTTTATAAGCGAGGCCGGACAGCTTGGCTGCTTGCCTGGAAGGGCTGGCTGTGCTGAGATGTGTCTGTTTCTAGTAGCTCAGCACCTAAAATGAGAAGAAAACAGAGTTGGAAAAGAGGAAGTATCCCATCCGCTGAAAAGTAAGTCTAAGTTTCTCCAAGTGAGCGAATGAGTTAGTGGCTGCCTTTGCTGGCATTTGGATTTCAAGCACTCTGGGCATTGACCAGGATGTGGGTTGATACCACAGTCAGCAGCTGGCAGTCTCAAAAGGTTACTGGACTTGGGGATCTCCTGTCTCTCCTGCAGGAAGGGAAGTCGGCTAGCTCCGTCATCTCTCCCACTCTGTAGCCAGCCCCCAGGAGATCCTCCAGACTCCCCCTCCGGCTTCCTGCTTTTGCTTTATTTAAGGAAACTTTTATTCACTCATATCAGGGGTTGGAGGGAAATACAAAAAATAGACCGGGGCTGGAGAGATGGCTCATCAGTTACAAACACGGACTGCTCATGCCAGGGACAGACGTTGATTCTTAGCACTTTCATCCAATGGCTCACAACTATCTGTAACTCTGGCTCCATGGAATCCAATGCCCCCTCTTCTGGCCTTTGAGAGCGTTTCCATGTAAGAGTACAAATTCACATATAGATACACACACAGACAGATACATACACACAGCAGTGACAGGATATAACCCAAAGCATCTTTTATTTCCCTTCCTGATGTCTAGATAGATATCTGTCTGTTTTTTCGAGACGGGGTTTCTCTGTGTAGCTTTGCACCTTTCCTGGAATTCACTCTGTAGCCCAGGCTGGCCTCGAACTAACAGAGATCCGCTTGCCTCTGCCTCCTGAGTGCTGGGATTAAAGGCGTGCGCAACCACCGCCTGGCTACATATTCTTACCTGATATTTTAAGATCTACTTAAAGCTGGGCTATGGTCTTTAATCCCAGCACTCGGGAGGCAGAGGCAGCCTAGTCTACAGAGTAAATTCCAGGATAGCCAAGGGTGCTAAGAGAAACTTTGTCTCGAGAAAAAATAACCAACAACAAAAAAGAGAGGAGGCTCTGATGGGTCACAGCGGTAGCCGCTCCCCGCAGAGGGAATGTAGGCTAGGTGGTCCAGGTCCACATCACAGGATCGAGAAAGAAGGCGCCAAGAAAGGTCCAGGTCTCAGAGGGATCGCAGACGGAGCCGCTCAAGATCCCCACTGGGAAGACGCTCCAGGTCTCCAAGGTGACATAGATCCACATCTCCTTCCCCTTCTCGCCTGAAAGAAAGACACTGCAGAAATGAAGAGCGAAGAACGTCCGATCACCGAGGAAGATCTGGATGGTAAGACAGGAAGAACGAGACATGATGAAATGATTGACTCCACAAAAGGGAAGAAGGTAGATGGCTCTGTAAATGCCTATGCCATAAACGCGTCTCAGAAGAGGAAATACAGGCAGTACATGAATCGAAAAGGTGGATTCAACAGACCTCTGGATTTTATTGCATGAGACTTGAGGTGTTGGAGAATTTCCCCCCTCATCTGGGTCAGAGAGTATTTTATATTTTGTATTTAATACACCTCCAAACAGGATCTTGGTTCTTCTGCAAAGGCCTAGACTTAACTTTACAGGCTCTACCTTAGGGAAAGGGCCACCATCTCAGACCACCTGTTCCAGAAAGGACCTCAGGAATGTGCCGTGACAACTGGAACAGATACAGAGCAGTATCCTCCTGCAGACATCCTGTCTGCAGTTTAGGCCCTTGAAGATATCTAGATAATCTTGCTGAGAAGTCCAGATAATCCTGTTCGGTGGGTTGTGGTTCCCCGCCAAAAGTCTAACCAATGGTTTCAAATATGGTTTTGCGCCCAAAGTCTAGACCAATAGTTTAAAAAAAAAAATCACCTTGCGCCATATCCCTTTTACCCAATCCCAAGTTGCCAATTCCTGGCTTGTGATTTTTCCCTATAAAAACTCTCTACACCCGGGCTCATGGCCACTGCCACATTTCCTTCCATCTGTCTTGCGGTGGCCCAGGTTAAACCTGAATAAAAGGACCCTTATTTGCTGGCATCGGAAACCGGCTCCTTGGTGGTCTCTGGGGGTTTCGAGAACCAGGTACAACACTTCCTTCCTATAAAGTAAGAAAGTCTTATTTATGACACCCAGTGTACTTACTTTTCTCAGGAGGTAGGGAACAACACTCTTTAAGGTGGTGTCCCTGTGGTGGCTACAGCCCGTTTGTCTTGTTCCTTTGCACCTGTGTGTGCTTTCTTCTTGGATGCTTGTTAGGAGTTCTTAAAAACTGAAAGAAACTTAGATATGAGTTTCTCCAGTAAAACTGTATTTCTACCTATTTACAAAACAAAACAAGGGGGCTGGAGAGATGGCTCAGAGGTTAAGAGCACTGACTGCTCTTCCAGAGGTCCGGAGTTCAATTCCCAGCAACCACATGGTGGCTCACAACCGTCTGTAATGAGATCTGGTGTCCTCTCCTAGTGTGCAGGCATATATGGAGGCAGAATGTTGTATACATAATAAATAAATAAATCTCAAGAAAAACAAAACAAAACAAAACAAAAAAACTTGTATCGCGTTCCTAGATCTCTACAGCTTCTTTGAAACTTTGCCTTGGCCATACCGTCTGAACTTAACTATAGAATACTTTTTCACAAAGTTGATTCATTATTATAATGTATAGATTTGTGTGTGTGTGTGTGTGTGTGTGTGTGTGTGTGTGTGTGAGAGAGAGAGAGAGAGAGAGAGAGAGAGAGAGAGAGAGAGAGAGAGACTCCTATGGAGGCCAGAATGCCTTAAGTCCTCATCATCCAGTACCTCTTCCTCATCCAGCTCCTCTGTCTGCTTAGTCATCTCACTGGTCCACCACTTCCAGGTTGTGCCTGGAATCAAACACGGGGCTTCGGAGATGCTAGGCAAGCACTCTAGCAACTGACCTACAGCCCTGTAGACGGAAGTCTTTCTGTGTCCCACAGCTGCTGGGTCTCAAATAAACACAGAGGCTTATATTAATTACAAGCAGTTTGGTCCATGGCCAGGACTTATTACTAACTAGCCCCCTCCTTCATCTTAAATTAACCCATTTCTATTAATTGATGTATTACCACGTTTCTCACGGCTTTGCCTGAGTTCCATTATATCCTGCTTCTCAGACGGTGGCTCACAGCATCCCCTCTGACCCACCTCTCTTCTCCCTGCCTCTCTCCTGGATTTCCCGCCTGGCTGTATCCTGTCTTGCCATGGGCTAGAGCAGCTTCTTTATTAACCAATGGTAGCAACACATATTCACAGCCTACAGAAAGACTATCCCACAGCACTTCCCCCCATACAGGGTTTCTCTGTGTAGCTCTGGCTGTTCCGGAACTAGCTCTGGAGACCAGGCTGGCCTCAAACTCAAGAGATCTGCCTGGCTCTGCCTCCCCAATGCTGGGATTGAAGGCAGGCACTACCACACCTACCCAGCCTAGGTTAATTTTTTTTTTTTTTTGTAAGAGAGAAGTAAATCATATATATACTAATTACTTCTACCGAATTAACTTAAAAACCTTAACAAGAAAAAGCTACATTGTCCTGTTCAGCCCCAGAAGCCCAGAGGCATGGTTCCAGTGGGCTCAGTGGTTGGTGTGTACTCTCACCCAGATGTCCAAGGCCCTCGATCAGATCCCTTGCATTGAGAAAAAAAAAAAAAAAAAAAAAAGAAGTGCTTTAAAACTGGTGTGGCTATCCCTTCAAACTTCCTCCTACACTTCTCTGATTACAAACATTTCTGGTCAACCTTTGACATGGACTTGGTTAAATCTATCTTATGGAAAGGACCTACGGGGCATTGCGATTACTGTTGGGCATAGTGACAGCTAGTACCCCTCTTTCCCACCTGTACCAGCACAACTGTGGCTTTTGTCTTTCCTATTGGAGTGACTTTTCTGATTCTGTGTTAGTCTTCCCCATTCCCTCCCCCACTGTTTTATCAGAGTTGATTAAGTAGCCCAGGCTGACCTGGAACTCACAATTCCCCGGCCTCAGCACCCGAGTGATGGAATTACAGGTATCACCACACCCAGCTAATAATTCATTACTTTTTAAAGTAGTTTTTTTCCCCTTCAAGATTTTTTTTTTTTAAGTATTTCATTTTAAATTATTGGGGTGGGGTGTGCAGGCCCCTGTGAGAGCAGGTGCCTGAAGGGACCAGAACAGGACCCAAGACCACTTGGGGGATTTGAAGATCCCAGAGCTCAAACTCTGCTCGGTGGCACCTTCACCATGAAGCCATTTCACTGGCCCTTACCCAGGATTTGACCTTTGGACCCTTCCAGGTGTAAGAACATTCCAACATCGACTCCCAAGAGTTGTCCTCTGACCTCCACATGCTTCCTGTGCTGTGTACCCATGCCCCTTGCCCCACATAGATGTAATAATAATAATAATAAAACGACATTCCAACAGTCCTCTTCCTGTTGCTGTCATAATCGCCAACAATCGGCATCATTGCCACCGTCATAACTGGCTTGTTAGGAGTCTGTGCAGTGTCTGGGGGTGGGCTTCTCATGAGCAGGCTTCCCTTTGCTTCTTACAGCAGGGAGGGAGGCGATACTACCTGCATCCAGTCTACACCTTGGGAAGAAAGGTTAGGGAGCGGCCATTTCCCTAGCCACCAGGTACCACTTCTCGGAATGATTGAATCTTCCGGTTTATCTGTTCTCACCTTCTTCCTTTATTTTTCCTGAGCCGACTTATATGTACTGGGATTTTGCTGTTGTTTGCTCTGTTTGGGGATGAAGCCCAGGAATGCCAGGTGAATGTTTATTATTGAACTACATACTCAACCATAAGTCTGGCTTCACTATACAGCTCAGTTTGGCAATCCTCCTCAAGTGCTAGGATGACAGTTAGGAGCCATTCAACCTGGGTCATAAATTGACTTTAATCACGATCTTTTCTTGTCCATCAGTAACTGTTGAGCAAAAGGTGCATGGTGCAGGCGACATGCTTGTAATGTAGGTAACTGGGAAGGCAGAAGCAAAACAATTGTTTGAGACCTGCCTAGGCTACGGAGTATATAGTGATTATATTAAGAAATGCAAAAGGAGCTGGGCGGTGGGGGCACACGCCTTTAATCCCAGCACTCGGGAGGCAGAGCCAGGCGGATCTCTGTGAGTTCAAGGCCAGCCTGGAGTAGAGAGATCCAGGAAAGGCACAAAGCTACACAGAGAAACCCTGTCTCTCAAAAAACAAAACAAAACAAAAAAAATAAAACAAAACAAAAAAAGTGGAAAAGGAAAACAGAGCGGAGAGGGAGAAGACAGAAATAAATGAAGAGAGAGGGAGCAGGAAGCTTTTTGTTGTTTTAAGATCTTGTGTATCTCTGGCTGACTTTGAACTTTTGATCCTCCTTTGTGCTGGGATCATTCTCCCTGGTGCCATTTATGTAGTGATGGGGATCAAACTCAGGGTTTCAGGTACGTCAGGCAAGCAAGCACTCCACCAGTTACGCTGCATCCCCAGCCCAGAGAGATTTTTTTTTTTTTAATAACCCCACATGACTGTCAGATGGGTGGAGGGGGGGGCAGTGAATGAACGCTTGGATTTGGTTCAGCAACAACGTGGAAGTACATCTGCCTCCCTAGTTCAGAAGGCCAGGCTTTGAATAGAAGGAGAGCTTTGGCGTATAGCTTGGTGGCAGGGTGCACATGTAAGACCCCAGATTTATTTCCCAACGTCATACATACACCTTTAGAAGAGGACGGGCCACTTCCAGGACAGGGCGATTTGAGTCTTCAGATGCATAGAGTCTGGAATATGCATGAGCTAGGAGAGTGAAAACAAGCGGGGATAGTCCTGTGTGGGCAGAGCTGAGGGTCTGATGAAGGGCTGGAGTCGCGCTGGCGTTTTTAAAGTATCTATTTATTTAGACAGGGTTTCTCTAGACAAGGCTAGCCTGGTCCAGAATGCTGGGCCTGGAGGAGTGTGCATCACTCCAGACTCTTCCCTCTTCCTGGTGTCCTGTTCAGTGCCTGGGTCACAGGAGTTTTAAGACTGACCTAAGGGAAAGCTCTGAACACGCAGGGAGCAGAATTTGGGTCATTTCATCGGCTCCCTCGGCTGTTGTATGACCCTGTGTCATGCTGCTTACGTTTCATTTTCCTATCTGCAAAAAAGGAAGTAATTCTTGTTCCCCTGGGTTTTCTCCTTTCGTCATCAAAAATGAATGAGTTAGGCCAGCCACAGAACACAAACAAAAGGGAAATATGTAATGTTTTGTAAGAGGCATCCATAAAAGTTATGGAGTCCCTGGGCATCTTTATGAGCACCAGGAAAAACTTGTAAAGGAAACATTTAAATGCGTGTATGACCGCATCTCTAACAGGCCCGTTCCTCCTTTAAGCCCCTCGGACTTCAAAACAAAAATAACGAAAACGGGATGCGGTTAGCTTTCCATTACTCTGGCCACTGACGGATTACATACTCATTTCACCCGTCGTCATCAACTCTCGGTGAAGTTTATTACAAGGACAAAAGAAGAAAGCGGAATCGGCTAGCTTTCCGTGGTATTTCCACGTGTATGTGGGGACTTTCCTTTGAGACAAGGCTGAGGTCGGGGCCAATAATAGCTGGTATCGCCTGACTGCTAATACCGAGCCGGAGGAGGAGGTGACTACCCCAGCAACCTCTGATTAAACCCAGCGGCACTCTCCCACCCTCGCCCGCGATCAGGAATTTTCCTCCTTCCTCCCGCCGGCTCAGAAGGGGCTGAGGCAGCATCTGGCACCGGCCAGCTAACATTTGGGTCGTGATTTCCTCTCTCAGGCGCTCGGACACGGGTCGTTTCGGAAGGATCAGGACCCACGGATACCCTTTTAAGTTTTCTTTCTTTGCATTTCTCCATCGAGGCTCTTTATCACCGGCTCCTCGCCGCCCAGGTCTCCGGGGTCTCGGTGAGCAACGGGGCTCGCCCCCACTCTGCACGCAGGCCTGTGCCTCTGACTCCTTCACACCCTCGGTGTGCAAACGCCGGTGACTCACGTCTTGCACAGCCTTCGCCCCCCCACCCCAAAACACAACCACCACCACCCGCCCCAGGATCTTAGCCCACAGCGCATCGTCACCCCGCCCCGGCAGCCTTGGAGGTCTCGGGGCTGAGTCACACAAGAGGACCACCCTGGTTGGCATGCACACACACACATGCACACTCGCATGCACACACACGCACATGCACACACACATGCACACGCGGTCCCTCCTCTCGGCCTCCTCCGCGCCGGCCACACCAACGCCCTTCCAGGGCTCACCACTCGCTACGCTCCAGCTCCAGCTCCAGCTCCAGCCCTCGGAACACCCCCCCTCCCTCCCCAGCCCCCACCCCCAGCCCACCCCACATCTCCGGGAAACCCGGAGCCGGCGGAGCTGGCCCCGGGCGGCCTTTGATGGCTTTGTTATTGTTTGGGTTTGAATCGATACGCCCCTCCCCATCCTTCCTCCCCGGCCGCGCGCGCCACCCAGCTCCCGCCTCCCCGCACGCCCCGCGCCCCTCCCCCTCCGTTTTGGCGCCTTTTCCTTCCCGCCACGTCGTGGCGGCGTTAGAGACCCATTCTGACCGCGAGGCGCGGGGCGGGGCGGGGCCGGGCGGGGCGGGGCGGCGGTGGGGGCGGGGCCGGGCGGCGGGGTGGGTGGGGCCCGCCGCGCGTTATGCAGATCAGATCGCTTCTGGTTGGCTGGAGCCGCGCCCGCGGGGTGGGGCCGGGGCGGGGGGTGAAAGGGGCGAAGCCGCGAGGGGGCGGAGCCGAGGGGGGGAGCGGCCCTGGGTCCCGCCGCCTCCCCGCCCCCTCTCCGCCCTCCGCCACCGCGCCAGCCGGGCTCCCCGCCTCGGCCTCCCGGAGAGGCCCCGCCCCGGCCCCGCCCGCCGCGCGCGCCCTCCCCAGCGGCGCGCTCCGCCCCTTTACTCCTGGCGGCGGGGCGAGCCGGGCGTCTGCAGCAGCGGCCGCGGTGGCGGAGGAGGCTGGAGGGGAGTCGGCAGTGCCGGCGGCGGGATCGACAGTAGCAGTAGCAGCAGCAGCAGCGGCGGCAGCAGCAGTCACAGACAGCAGCAGCCCTGGGTCCCGCGGCGCCACTCGCCCCGCCGTCTCCCGCCGCACTGCCTGACCCGGCCGGCGAGCCCGCCCGCCGCCACCAGCCCCGCCAGCGCCCTCGGTCGTCCTCTGACTCGCCCTCGGCCTTGCGCGCCAGCCGCAGCCCCAGCCGCAACGCCACCCGCAGTCTGAGCCCCGGCCGCCGGCGCAGCCCCAGCTCGCTCCGTCGCCGCTGCTGCTCGTCCCAGCACCGGCCCCGCACCGACACCCTGGAGGTGGGGATGCTCCTGTCCAAGATCAACTCCCTGGCCCACCTGCGCGCCGCGCCCTGCAACGACCTGCACGCTACCAAGCTGGCGCCGGGTGAGTGTTCCCCACCCCATCCCGGGCGCGCGGGTCGTGCTGGGGAGGGGGCGACACCCCCGGGGACCCCTGCGTGGGCCTGGCGCTTAGTGTCCCGTGCCTCCTCTTCCCCTAGGCAAAGAGAAGGAGCCCCTGGAGTCGCAGTACCAGGTGGGCCCGCTGTTGGGCAGCGGTGGCTTCGGCTCGGTCTACTCGGGCATCCGCGTCGCCGACAACTTGCCGGTGAGTGGGCACCCCGCCTTGGGGAGGGCGCGCGGAGGGATGCTTCGAGCAGGCCAGAGAGGATCTGATGGAGACTCGGGGCTCTCTTCCAGGTGGCCATCAAGCACGTGGAGAAGGACCGGATTTCCGACTGGGGAGAACTGGTGAGTGAGCCCCAGCCGGCGACCCTCCGTGCGGGCGGGTGGGTGGTGACGGGCGTGCCGGAACCGGCGCGCTAACCCCGGTCCTCGCCCTTGCAGCCCAATGGCACCCGAGTGCCCATGGAAGTGGTCCTGCTGAAGAAGGTGAGCTCGGGCTTCTCGGGCGTCATTAGACTTCTGGACTGGTTCGAGAGGCCCGACAGTTTCGTGCTGATCCTGGAGAGGCCCGAGCCGGTACAAGACCTCTTCGACTTTATCACCGAGCGGGGAGCCCTACAGGAGGAGCTGGCTCGGAGCTTCTTCTGGCAGGTGTTGGAGGCCGTGCGGCATTGCCACGACTGCGGGGTCCTCCACCGCGACATCAAGGACGAGAACATCCTGATCGACCTGAACCGCGGCGAGCTCAAACTCATCGACTTCGGGTCGGGGGCGCTGCTCAAGGACACAGTCTACACCGACTTCGATGGTGAGCCAGGCCCCGGGGAGGGAGCTGCCCAGGGTGCCGGCCTGCAAGCCGCCGGCGGCCTCGGCTCCGGCCCTTTGTAAAGGTCATTGGGCCGCCTGGCTCAGTGCTAGCAGGGGTGGGGCAGAGGCGAGCTTCCCGGCAGACTACAGCCGGGGATTTCAAGCCGGTGGAGCGAACCTGCAACATTTCTGGCGTGGTTGTGATTTTTTTTTTTTTCTTAGTGGAATTTAGGAAATTCCATACTTTCCCGGTGAAGAAGTCGTGGGCAACCGGCTGTAGCCCAGATTTTCTAAAGTCTGACCCAGTTTTCTCTCCAGTATTAGGAGGTGGAGCCGGTGGTGGTGGTGGTGGTGGCGGGAGACGTTGATGCCGGTTTTGTAGTTTGTTTTTGTTTTGTGGGGGAGTTTTAAGGTAGTTCTTAGAACTGCAGGGGTTTTTTGTTTTGTTTTGTTTTTGAGGGTTAAGGAATAAGAGCAGTGGTTTCACTACACTTGGGGGTGTTGTGGGGTGGCGAAGCCTGGAATGTTGTGAAATAAGATCTGTTGCTGGTTTGAAAATTAGTTGGGTGTCTCCCGCAGGGAGACTGAAAACCTATCTATCACAGGGAGGGGCTGGGATCGCGGTCTTTCAGAAAAGGAATGGAGGGATTGTAGATCAAAGCAGGAGGGTGGGTCATGAGCTGAGTGGCTCACCCTAACAAACGACAGCCTTTCAAAACTTGTGACTATAGCTTGTGGTTTGTTTTTTTTTTTGCCCATGGAGGACGCTGGGTTGGGCTGCGTTTTTTGTATTTAACAGTTAATGGCTGGCTGAGTCTCCCTTGTGTTTTTTTTTCCTCCCCCTGGGCAAGTCTTTGCTGCCCCCTGTCGAGCACCATGAGGTTAGCACTTTTTTTTTTTTTACTACCCAAAGTTTGTAAACAGGAATCACGTGGTCCGAAACCCGCCCTGCAACTCTGCCTTTCTCATCTAGGGAGGAAAGAGTGTAGGTGTTGTACTTTGCTAGTGTGGAACCTGGAAGCGCCCTGACTGGTGTGTGTATAAGGATCCTCACCCAGTCCGGTCTAGAAGAGAATCTAATCTGGCAGGGTCCTGGCCAGGGTGTGTTGTTCAAGGCTATCCCATTGTGAGTTCTACAGCCTAGGGCCTAAGACAAGCTTTTCAGTGGCTCTGTGTTTGGGGCGGTTTGTAAGGAATTTCGGTTTCGGATTGGTGCTGGTGCAGAGGCACCATATTTCACTGTCGCACTTTTTTTTTGGAGAGGGAAAAAAATGTATTTTAAATACCAGGTGTTGGCGGCACACACCTTTAATCCTAGTATTCAAGGCAGAGGCGGGTGGGTCTCTGATCTACAGAGTTCCAGCACAGCCAGGGCTGCACAGAGAAACCTTGTTTCATTTTTTAAAAAAAAAAATTTTTTTAAAGAAGCTACTCGGATTAGTTGCTTTGTTTATTTTTGCTAACACGGTTTTCTTTCAATTCCCTCGTTGGCAGGAACCCGAGTATACAGTCCTCCAGAGTGGATTCGCTACCATCGTTACCATGGCCGGTCGGCAGCGGTCTGGTCCCTGGGGATCCTGCTTTATGATATGGTCTGCGGAGATATTCCATTTGAGCATGACGAAGAGATTGTCAAGGGTCAAGTGTTCTTCAGGCAAAGGGTCTCTTCAGGTAACTTCCTCAAGCCCTTTGGTGGTTGGGGCCTCACTTGTGGTTGTTAGAAAGGCTGGTTCTGAGAATGCCTCCCACTCCTAAGTACTGGGGTTACGGGAGTGAACCGCTAAACCTTTACTTTGTAAAGGGGGGTGTGGGGCTTATATCCTAGCTGTCATTTTTACTCTTACTCATTTTTTGTGGGGAGACAGGGTCACTAAGTAGGGCCGCTAGCCTGCCTGTGACCTCCAAGTGTGCTGGGTTGACTTAGGAGACAGGGTTTCACTCAGAGTTCTTGTTGGCCTTGGAATCTTGTCTCAGCCCATTCTGTTTCAGTTTTTGTTTTGGTCATGCTGGAATTGGAACAGACAGATTTTATATACATCCCACCCCAACCACCAGACCCTGTAAAGTTTAAGTACCAGCATAGACCTCATCTCTTAAAAAAATCAAGGGCTGTTTAAGCCATCTCCCCTTAAGGCAGTAGTAGCTCTGTAAATATTGTGGTCCTGGTGACCTCATCCTGAGCAGTGTCAGTGTTTGTTGAGTTAAGTGAATTGAATCACCTCATCTTGCTCAGTGATGGCTCATCAAAAAACCCTGTCATCCTTCCTATTTCTGGTGAGTGGGTGTCGTGGGAAAGGCCGGGCTATTTGAAGTTTGAAACCACAGGTTTAAGAGGGGAGCCCCTTTTTAACTGAGAGCAGACTGGAGCCTTTCAGTAGTCAGCCTTTCCCACTGAGAGGACCCAGCAACGTCCTGAATAAAGTACATGCCTCTTAAAAAACCCCAGACTTGTGGGCCTTGGGAAGACTTGGCATCACAAAAACAAGTTGAATCATCCCTAACCTCTGTCTGTCCTGCCTCCTGCAGAGTGTCAGCATCTCATTAGATGGTGTCTGGCCCTGAGACCGTCAGATCGGCCATCCTTCGAAGAAATCCAGAACCACCCATGGATGCAGGATGTTCTCCTACCCCAGGCAACCGCTGAGATTCACCTGCGCAGCCTGTCACCGGCGCCCAGCAAATAGTAGCCTTTCCATCAGACTCCGGGGAGGGAGCGCTGCCTCCAGCTTCCAGCAGGACCCTGCTTGGTGCAGAAACAGCAGTGACAGCTCACTCCAGACTTCAGGTTCCTGGAGCAGCCTCCCACAGGGGAGAGAGAGACTCTACTTCACGTTTTTCCAGGCCCCTCTGCCCCTCCCTCCTTCCCGCATAGACGCTTTCACGGTGTCTAGTTTTACTGGGCTCTGCAGAATCCTTGGGTGGGGGGTGGGAGTGGGTCCAAACCCTGCCATGGAACTTTGATCACCACGGAGACTTTGGGTCACCAAGATGGGCTAGGGTAGGGGGAAATATGTTGGGGGTGGGATTAAAAAAACAAACAACAAAAAACTAGCACCATATTTAAGTCCCTGTCACCTCTTCCAACTCCTCTGAGTGCCTTGTGTGGGGACTCCAGCTGTGCTGGGAGAAATACTTGAACTTGCCTCTTACCTGCTGCTTCTCCAAAAATCTGCCTGGGTTTGGTTCCCTCCTCTTCCCGTTCCCATCCCCCCACCTCCTATGAAAGGTGCCATGGAAGAGGCTACAGGGCCCATTGCTGAGCCACGTGCCCTTCTTCTGCCTCCTTCGGTAAAACTCCCAAGTGAACTGGTCTTCCTTTTTGGTTTCTACTTAACTGTTTCAAAGCCAAGACCTCACACAGAATGCACAATCAATGCAACAACTAGACAAGCTGTAAATGTGTGTACAGTCGGCATGGCAGCCTGCAGAAGGATTATAGTTGATACAATTTGAAGAAAAAAAAAATGCCTTTAAGTTATTTTATGTGTTGGGGTTTCTTTTGTTTTTGAAAGACGGCACATTCTAGCCTGGAAGTCAATGTTAATGTATTTATTTATTTATTTATTGGGTTGGCCTTCCTATTCCAGGCTTCCACTGGCTTTTATTGTCGTTCCCGGTTTTTTTTCCTCCTGACCTGGGGACCTTTTTGGGGGGGGGGCTGCAATGCTTGCTGGGGTGAAGGGACTCTGGTGGGGCAGCTGCTGTAGTTCCTTCTGTGGTGGGGGTCCCTTGCCTGCTTCCTGGAGTGGGTCTGGGCTCTGTCTGTACATAAGAAGAAGGCAGTTCCGGCGTGGTGTGCCTTCCGGGATCCTCTGGGCTGGCTGAGCTTCGTTGGAGCAGCGTGTAGCCTGCTGGTTTTATCTGAGTGAAAAGTACTGTACAGGGAATAAAAGAGATATTTTTTTTTTATACATGGCATTTTTTGAATAAAAACCTTTTGTCTTAACTTGTGTTTTCCATTCATTCATACAAAGATGTATACTTGGTCCCAAGCCAGGTAGAAAAGGCACTTTGAGACTGAATGTTATTTCCTGGTGGGGCGCACGAGTACAGGGCTTTCTGCACAACCCGGTGTCAGATGGAATGCCGGCCTTCCCTGCCTACGAGGCTACCAAGTCCCTTTCCCCAAGCTTGGAGATTGTTAGCCTTCTAAAGCAGGTGCAGCCAGACTACCAACACCAGGGATGTTGGACAGTTTCTCACATAGTGTCCTGTAACTGGTGCTGGCACTGAGCCTTGTCTTGCTATTATCAGATGCGGGGATTACTGGGGCTTGAGAGATGGCTGTTAACACTGCTCTCCCAGAGGTCCGGAGTTCAATTCTTAGCAACCAGGTGGCGGCTCACAACCAACCATCTATAATGAGATCTGGTGCCCTCTTCTGGCATGCAGACATTCATAGAGGAAGAAAGTTGTATACATAATAAGTAACATTTTTGTTTTGTTTTTAGAGACAGGGTTTCTCTGTAGCTTTGCCCCTTTCCTGGAACTCACTCTAGCCCAGGCTGGCCTCAAACTCACAGAGATCTGCTTGACTCTGCCTCCTGAGTGCCGGGATTAAAGGCGTGTTTCACCATTGCCCGAGGCAAGGTTTTACTATGCCGCTTTGGCTGCCCTGGGATTTGCTATGTGTACACTAGGCTGCCCTGGAACTCCTGGATCCTGCTTCTGCCTCTTAAATGTTGGGATTAAAGGTGTGTGTTTGACCTTCCCGCTCCACTGGAATAGATTTTGAAGCGAGGTGGTAACATCTGATTAGCAGAATCATTTGAGTCTGGAAGTTCGAGATTAGCATAGGACAGATCTCAGAATATGCTGAGTAGCCGGCACGCTAGAGTAAATTTGTAATCCCAGCATTTGGGAGTTGAAACTGAGCATCAGAACCAGAAGTTGAAGATGAGCCTGGGATACATGAGTCCTTGTCTAATCAACTAAAAAGATGACAAACACTGGTATTCAGGGCCAAGTGGGTCCCTATGAGTTCAAGGCCAGCTTGGGCTAGAGTTCTGGGACTATATAGGTCCTGTTTCAAAAGGTGGTGGGGACAGAGGGTGGAGATGGAGAGATGGCCCGATGGTTAATAGTTCTTCCAGAGAACATGGTGACTCGCAACCATCTGTAATTCCAGGTCTGGAGGATCCAATGCCCTCTTCTGGCTTCTAAGGGCACTAAGCATGCGAATAAGCATGAGCACACACAAACATGTGGACAAAACACCCAAGAGAAAGAAAATACTTGCTCTTGCAAGGGACCTAGGATTGGTTCCCAGCACCCATATGACCTCTCACAACTGTCTATAATTCCAGTTCCAGGGGATCTGAGATATGCAAGTAATGTGTGTGCAGACATACATGTAGACCAGCACTCATACACTAAAGAGAAAATACATCTTTTAAAAATATGAAGTGCGCCGGCAGTGGTGGTTCATGCTTTTAATCCCAGCACTTGGGAGGCAGCGGCAGGAGGATCTCTGTGAGTTGGAGGCCAGCCTGATCTACAGAGCGAGATCCAGGACAGGCAGCACTGTTACACAGAGAAACCCGGTCTGGAAATAAACAACAACAAAACTATGAAGCGCTTGTTCTGGGGTCTGACTTTATAGCCCAGGCAGGCCTTGAACTCACAGCCATCTCCTTGTCTCAACCTCCTGAGTATTAGGACCACAAATTTGGGTCATGGTACTGGATTAGGGCTTGGTTCGGGTCCCTTTACCTTTAGTGAGAAGGTTAGACATTGACTATGTGGAAATACTTGGCTTGCTGGAGGATTTCCCCTGCAGCTTACTTGACAGCTTTTGGGACTGAGTGAAATGTTACCCTAGTCATCCTTAGGCCTTGTTTTCGTAGGTCAGTGTCTGTTTTGTGTTTTATACTGGGAGATGGGACCCCTAGTTTGACTCACATGTGGTCTGAGTGTGTCCTAATATTTGAATCACTGCTGATTCATGTACTATTTTTTTTTTTTCAAGACAGGGTTTCTCTCTGCAGCTTTTGGAGCCTGTCCTGATGTACTAAATATTAATAATTGTTGTTTTCTTTTTGGAGACAAGGTCTCATGTAGCCTATGCTGACCTCAAACTGCTTGAACAGCTCAGTATAGCCTTGAACTCCTGACCTCCCTGCGTCTAGGATCGCAGACTTGCCATCACTACTCCCAGGTGTAAACATTGCTGCCTTGTTTCTTTATGGACATTAGTAACAATTCTAACATCCTTACCTCACTGTGGGGCGTCTTGACCTCTTCTCTGTGTACCCATAATCTCTTGGGAACTTGGCCCCATGCACTTGTGTTTAGTGGAGGACTGAGGCCACAGTACCCTCCCTCCAGAGATGTCCTCTACCACTTCAGCTTGGACTAGGATCCAAACCCCAGCACAGCCTCCATGTGGCTGCAGAAAGGAAGGAAGGATTTCTCAGTTCTTGGGGGCGGATTTTCTGAAGTTCCTCAATTCCTTACCCCTCCACTGCCGGGCAGCTCAGGGAGTCTAGGCACCCGTTGCAACCTTTCCAGTAAAGTTGCAAGTGAACAATTGAAAGTTGCTAGAATTTTCTAATGAAATCTGGCAGAGCCTCACCCTGCCTGCCCTTGAAATGAGTTGGGGACCCTTTACTCATCTGTTGAGACTGCTGGGGGAAAGACAGTGTGTCTGGGGAACGGCAAATGCATTCTTGCTGGGTAGATGAGGTCAGAAGTCAGGTGACAGGGTGGTCTCAAACTCACTGAGATCCACCTGCCTCTGCCCCCCAGAGGGCTAGACTTAAAGGTATGCCCCACCACACCATTCTTTTGCTTTTGAGACAGCATCTCCTACATTCCAGGCTAGTTTTGAACCTTGGGATGACAGGTGTGCCCGGCCGAGACTGAGAGCTCCTTGGGAAGGTGAAAGGTCCTAGCTGGTCTTCTTGTCTGGGCAGTTTCGGAACACTTGTTAAGGACATCCACTGGGGAGTCAGCCTTGGGTTCGGAGTCTATCAATCCCCTCATTCTCCACGACCTGGTCGTATTATTGGGCCCAATGAGGGACCGATGCGTAGAAGGAGCTGTTCTTGATTGGGTTGTTAGAACAGTTAGATATTATTGGGTGTATGCACAAGCAAATCCCTCCTGCAAGTTCAGGACCGTACCAGGCGGGTCCCAGAGTGGCGGTGAGGGTGTCAGGATTGCGGTTGTTGATTCTATGGAATAAGAGGGTTGTAATCTGAGGAGGACAGGCTCAGCTAATTTGGTACTGCTTCTTCTCCAAGAGGTGGAGACCAGGGTGTTCAGGTCTGGGTTTGTTGTGAATGCAGCACAGCATGGTTTTGACACTGTAGACACAGCTGTGCTTGCTGTATAGGAGGCAGGAGATGGGGGATGGGGACCATGACTAAAGAGACTGGGAAGGCTTCAAAGAGGAAGCAGCATTTCACACTAGTTTATTATTATTATTATTATTAACTTTTTGTTTTATTTATCAGGCTATCAGGCTTGGCTGCAAACACCCTTTCTCTTTGAATTATTTCACTACCTCTAAAGTATTTTGATAAACTCGAAGTCTGCTTTGGGAAGGGTGGGCTCCATATTGACATTAAATATTTTATCCACTTTATGTGTATGGGCTTTTTACCTGCCTACATCTGTGTACCATGTGTGCACCTGGTGCCTGAGGAGGCCAGAAGAGGCGGAGGGATCCCCAGGAGTTACAGACAGCTGTGAGCTGTCATGTGGGTCTTCAGGGAGAGCAGCCAGTGCTCTTGACCCAAGCCAACTCTCCTCCCCCGACTTGACATTTTCATACCTGTATCTAATGTATCTTCATCACGTTTACCTCCATCTCCTCTCTTCTCCTCTCTCTCCTGCTGAGAACCTTCCTCCCTTACTTAATAGTGATCTTAGGAGACAAGGCTGGCTGGCCTTCAGCTTGAAAAGTAGCAGAGTGACCTTGAACTCCTGACCTTGCTCTAGCCTCCTGGTACTGGGATCACAGTGCCCCAGTGCCTGGCCAAAGATTTTTTACACTTGAAAGTGTAGTGAAGTATATTAGTATTTTGAGGGTTTGTGAGATGGCTCAGCTTTGGTGGGTAAAGGCTCTTCCTGCCAAACTTGATGATCTGCCTTCAGCTGCTAGGACCCGGAGCCCCATAGTGGAAGGAGAGAATCAAGCCTTCTAAGTTGTCCTCTGACCTTTTCATGTGTATCATGACATGTGCCCCATCAATAATAAAGTTAAAAAAAAGAATAGTCTTTTTGTTTTTGTGTTGTCCCCATCGGTCCCCCCACCACCCACCCTGCCCAGACAGGGTTTCTCTGTGTAGCCATGGCTGTCCTGGAACTCACTCAGACGAGGCTGGCCTCGAACTCACAGAGATCCGCCTGCCTCTGCCTCCCGAGTGCTGGGATTAAAGGTGTGCGCCACCGCCGCCCAGTTTAGAATAGTATTTCTGGACCTGTGAACTGGGTGTGCCTAATCCGAGCATTTGGGCAGTGATGGGAAGAGAATAGGCGTTCAGGGTCATTTCTAGCTTACCCAGTTCAAGACCTCCCTCGGCTACGAGTACTGTTTCCAAGAAAAAGGAAAAAAAGAAAACAAAAAAACGACATACTAAAGAACTGATAAGGTGAGCATCTTGGACTGTGGGTGCGGATTATCCGTGCCCATAGCTGCTTTGTTAGTTGGACACCATTTCCCTCTTGGTGGGGGGGATCGAACCCGAGTCCTGTGGCCGACAACCAGGCATCTGAGCGATGGGTATTCTCAGGGCCCCTCCAGGCGCCAGGACGTGGAGGTCGGAGCAGAGCTGGGGAAGGAACCCACGGTCTGTGGAAACAGACTTCCCCAGCACCTGTGCGTCCTGGAAGGGAGGAAGGGCTGGAGATCGCAAAGTAGGGGAGAAAGGGGCCGAGGGGTGGGGGTGGGGAGGGGCAGGTCGCGTTTCTCGTAAGTGTTGCTCAGCTCCTTTAACGCTCCGCTGGTTCTTGGAAACCCTCACCACAAGGACCTATCGAGAGCAGTGTTGGAGCAGATAGGGCCTCGCCCTCCCCCCAGCTCATTTCCGCAGTGGCCTTGTGCTACTAACCCCGATTGCCAACAGCAAGGTTGCAGTGACCCCTCCAGCAGCTGTGAGAGGAAGTGGAAACAGCAGAACTGGAGCCCAGCGGAGAGGAACATATCACTTTTATTTACTGTAATAGGGCATCCGAGGTGCAGAATTCTTGGTGGCCTTAGGTCCAGGATACCGTCTCATGACCCATCTAAACACGGCTGTTCATGAATTGTATCTTATTGTGTTGTACGTCCAACACCCAGCTCCAGGGCCAACATTAAGCCGGCTAGTCCTGCGACTCAATTGGGAGGGTACTTACCTGGCTGTGTGTGAAGCCCCAGGTAGAGAGTTTGGAATCCCTGCACAGGGAAGCAGAAGCGGGAGGATCAGATGTTCAAGGTCATCCTCAGCTACATAGTGAGTTGTAGGCCACACTGGGCTACAAGCAAGACAGTACCAGTCATGTCCACCTCTGTCTGTCTATACGATTGGATCATTTTCTTAGCTCCTGTCCTGTTGCCCCAGACATAACCTGCTGTCCTGAATGTTATATATAGCTTTTTCTTACTTTGAAATAAATGTTTTTTTGGTTTTGTTTGTTTGTTTTTTGAGGCAGGGTTTCTCTGTGTAGCTTTGGAGACTTTCCTGGATCTCCCTCTGTAGCCCAGACTGGCCTGGAGCTCACAGAGATCCTCCTGGCTCTGCCTCCTGAGTGCTGGGATTAAAAAGGCATGAGCCACCACCGCCGGCGAAATAAATGTTTTTACATTTTTATTTTGATGTTGCAGTTTTAAGGTTTATTTTCAGTATTTAATTATATGTATGCATGTGTCTGTGTAGGGGTGTGTCCATAGTTGAGTGCAAACAGACAGAGGCCAGAAGGTGACTTTGGATCCTCTGGAGCTGGCCTTCGAGGCAATTGTGAGCTGTCGGATGTGGATGTTGGGAACCACACTTGGATTCTCTGTAAGACTAATAAGCATGCTTAACCATTGAACCATCTCTCCAGATTGTATTATTTATTTGTTTGTTTGTTTAATTGCTCAGGCTAGCCTTGAACCTTTGTTCTTCCCGTCACTACCTCTCAAGTGCTGGGACAGAGGTGTGTGTCTCCATGCCTGGTCTATTGATGCTGGGGATAGAACCCAGGACTTCCAGGATGCTAGGCAAGCCTTCTGTTAACTGAGCCACATTGCCAGCCCATGGCCATAAGGTGGAAATACATAGTTAATTTTTTTAAAGATTTATTTAATTACTTAATTATTTATTTATTTGGTTTTTCCAGACAGGGTTTCTCTGTGTAGCTTTGTGCCTTTCCTGGATCTCGCTCTGTAGACCAGGCTGGCCTCGAACTCACAGAGATCTGCCTGCCTCTGCCTCCTAAGTGCTGGGATTAAAGGTGTGTGCCACCACCACCCGGCAGGTTTATTTATTTTTTAATGTGCACTGGTGTTTTGTCTGTATGTATATCTGTGTGAGGGTGTCAGATTCCCTGGAACTGGAGTTACAGACAGTTGTGAACTGCCATGTAGGCCCTGAGAATTGAACCCAGGTCCTTTGGAAGAGCAGCCAGTGCTCTTAACCACTGAGCCATCTGGCCAGCTCCCATAATTAATCTTTTATTTTCCAAAATTTTACCATTATGTATGAGATAACCTTTTATCTAACTCCCTGGGACCTTGAGAGCCCACATAAAACCAGGGGCAGAAGCAGTGTGGTATGTCCGCCATGACCCCTCCCAGACTTGGAGACCCATTACACTGAATTCTGTTCTGACTTGAACTCTTCACAAGAGCCCGGCAGCTAGCTCGTTTCTGCGTTGTGGTTTCTCATCTATGAAGAAAGAGAAATGGTCACCAGTTTGTAAAGTCTCTGTCACCCAGTCGTGGTCATTCCTACAAAGCAGTCACACAGCCTGTACGACACCATCGAAAGGAGATTTTAGAACCAGCTGGACTGAATCACAGTGACGGAGAGCAGCTTGGTGGGGACCTGGAGCTGAGACAGACTGCAAAGGGCACCAGGAACCTCAGGGGAGGGGTGTGGACATGTTTACATGGTGATGCTCATGTGGTGATGCTCATGTGGCTGTGAACATTTGTCAAAAACATACCTTACTGAGTGCGCACTTAAGATGCCTGCCGTGTCTTCTGTGTATACATTACCCCTAAGGGTAAAATGACTTTTTTTTTTTTTTTTCAATGTTCACTTCTTTCCCCCATCAATGAAAACACGTCCCCGAGCCAAATATACCACGGAAGTTCCCTTTCCGGTGAGATTATTCATGCTATCGTGTGCATTCTCCCCGTGGATTGATATAAATAAACCAGAACTGGCTTAATGTCCCATCTCACTTTTGACTGCAGAGTGTAAAATTAGAGAGATGTGTCATCAGGGGGTGGAGGGGCAGATGCTGGGACCACATTATGACGGAGATACGCTTACATACCACACACTTTTAAAAATCACGTACTTCAAGGGGAACCTAGTCCTCTGGTGAGACACAAAAAGTATTTTACAAGCAAGATGATGGTTGGGTGTGGTGGTGAAGCATGCCTTTAAGCCCGGCACCTTGAGAAGTGGAGGCAGGAGGTTCAGGCCATGGAGGTCATCCTCCGACACTTGGTGAATTCCACACCAGCCTGGGCCACGTGAGACCCTCCTGCTAAACAACATAACAAGATGCCATGTGGTGCAGGCCCAGGTCTCTGCAGTAGCCAAGGGGGCCATGGGGTCTACCCGACCTGTTCTCTCTTCACCCGCCACTCCTTCCCATCTCTTTCCCCCTTGGGGTGAAATGGGCTTACCAAAGTATCTTTGAAGGACTCTGTCCTGGGTATTCACTCACAACATTTTTGCTTACACCTCCCTGGCTTTATTGTGTCATATGTCCACAGCCAGCTGTGAGAAACGCTGGAAAATAGAATGTCTTCTTCAGGCCGTCACGTGACTAGCTAGCGCTGCTGAGAAGAAGGGAGAATAATAGATCCTGCTGTAGATGACTCTCCATCTCTATGCAAGGGTATGTTAGGAGCTGGTGTAAGGTGCACAACTGTCATCCAGAGGCAAGAGGATCAGGAGTTCAAGGTTATCCTTGGCTATGTACCAAGTCTGAGGCCAGTTTTGGCTGCAAGAGAGTCTGTCTTTTTTTTTTTTTTTTTTTTTTTTTTTAATTTATTATCTATACGGTGTTCTGTCTGCATGTATCCCTGCAGGCCAGAAGAGGGCGCCAGATCTCATTACAGATGGTTGTGAGTCACCATGTGGTTGCTGGGAATTGAACTCAGGACCTTTAGAAGAGCAGCCAGTGCTCTTAACCTCTGAGCCATCTCTCCAGCCCAAGAGTCTGTCTTGATAAAACAAATCTTTGTAAACAACTTGTAGGGGCTAGAGATATGGCTCAATGGTTAAGACCACTGGCTGCTCTTCCAGAAGAACTGAGGTCAATTCCCAGCACCCACAAGGTGGATTTATTTATTTGTTTGCTTGTTTTTTGAGACAGGGTTTCTCTGTGTAGCCCTGGCTGTCCTGTAGCTCACTCTATAGACCAGGCTGGCCTCGAACTCACAGAGATCCACCTGCCTCTGCCTCCTGAGTGCTGGGATTAAAGATATACACTACCATACCCAACTGGGTTATGTCAACTTGACACCAGCTCCAGTCTTCTGAGTGGAGGAAGACTCACTTGAGAAAATGCCTCCATAAGATCCAGCTGTAGGCAAACCTGTAGGGCATTTTCTTAATTAATGACTGATGGAGGAAGGCGCAGCCCATGGTGGGTGGTGTCATCCCTGGGCTGGTGGTCCTGGGTTCTATGAGAAAGCAGGCTGAGCAAGCCATGAGAGCAAGCCAGTAAGCAGCACTCCTCCATGACCTCTGCACCAGCTCCTGCCTCCAGATTCCTGCCCTGCTTGAGTTCCTGCCCTCACTGCTCTGTAAGTGCCTGGAAGACTTCAGAGAAGTGCAGCTGATGGAGGCCTGGCTTGGGAAATCTCAGGGGGAAGGAAAGATTCTACCAGGCCTTTTGTGTGAAGAATTTGTCCTGTCTGGTCAGCGCAGCGGGGGCTGAAGAACCAGCTGTGATTAAGGAGAGAGCAGCATCGTTGAAGGGAATACTTCTGGGAAGTGTTTCCTCAGGGTCAGCACACAGAAGCTGTGTTCCAGAAGCGGCCGAGGTGGTGTCTCCTTCGGGCAGCCGGACTTGCTGGTCTAGGAGTCACCCAGGTGGTGCTGATTTTGAAGGTATGAAGGGGTCATGGAGAGCAGCTGAGACTCGCCTGGAGTCCTGGAAGAGAGCCTAGAGAGGCTTCTGGGGGAAGTGCAGCTTGGTTGCAGCAGAAGACCCCAGCAGTTTTGGAGATGCCAAGTACCATGGGGATGGCCACTAAGAACAGCAGCAGCCGTGGAGTGGAGCCAACTGGAGCCTAGAAGAACTGTGTGTGCTGCAGAGGGCGGAGCTGGAGAAGTGACCCACACGCCCTTTGGAGGAGCCCAGAAGATGGTGAGTGAATCTCAGATACTAAAATCTGAGTTATTTATACTGTTGGATCTCGATTTTGCTTTGTTCAGATTGTGACTGTGCCCTGGTTCTTTCCTCTTGAAGTGAGACAGTACTTAATTACTTTTTGACATCACAGGAGCCCACAGTTGAGACTAAATTTTTTAAAAAAGAGATTTTAGAGCTTTACAGAGAATTTGCGTTTTAAAACAGAATGGATTTTTATTTTTGTTTTTTGAGACAGGGTTTCTCTATGTAGCCTTGGCTGTCCTGGAACTCGCTCTGTAGACCAGGCTGGCTTCAAACTCAAAGATCTGCCTCTGCCTCTGGAATGCTAGGATTAAAGGTATTCGCCACCACTACCCGGCTGAGACTGGATTCGCCCCCCCCCCCCCAGACGGGGTTTCTCTGTGTAGTTTTGGTGCCTGTCCTCGATTTCACTCTGTAGATCAGGCTAGCCTTGAACTCACCAAGAAGCTCTGCCTTCTGAGTGCTAGAATTAAAGGTATGCGCCACCACCACCATCCGAGACTGGATATTTTTAAAGAGAGAGCTTTAAAAGTGTTTGAATTTGCTGGGCAGTGGTGGCACACGCCTTTAATCCCAGCACTTGGGAAGCAGAGCCAGGCGGATCTCTGAGTTCGAGGCCAGCCTGGGCTACCAAGTGAGTTCCAGGAAAGGCTCCAAAGCTACAGAGAGAAACCCTGTCTCAAAAAACAAAAACAAAACAAAAGTGTTTGAATTTAACCCTTCAAGGCTGTGGGACTTTTTAAGTGTGTAAAGTGTTTTCTATTGTGATGTTTTCACTAACATGTAGTCTTGGGGATGAACAAGAAAGGCCTTGACTTAACAGTGATGTGTTTGTGTGTCAAGTTGCCAAGGGGTCAGATGTCTTGGCTAGTTTTATGTCAACTTGACACAAGCTTAAGAGTCATCAGAAGGGAGACTCAGCTGAGGAAACGCCTCCATGAGATTGTGCTGTAGGCAAGCCTGTAGGGCATTTTCACAATTAGTGATTGGCAGGGGAGGGCCCAGCCCACTGTGGGTGGTGCCATCCCTGGGCTGGTGGTTCTGGATTCTGTAGGAAAGCAGGCTGAGGGGGCTGGAGAGATGGCTTAGTGGTTAAGAACACAGGCTGCTCTTCCAGAGGACCTGGGTTCAATTTCCAGCAACCACATGGCAGCTCACAACTGTCTGTAAGTCCAGGATCCAACACCCTCACACAGACATACATACAGGCAAGACACTATTAAAAAATAAGAGTAAATAAAGTAAAAGAAAGAAAGCAGCTTGAGAAATCCATGAGGATAAGCCAGTAAGCAGCACCCTCCATGTCCTCTGCCTCAGCTCCTGCCTGCAGGTTCCTGCCCTGTGTGAGTTCCTGTCCTGACTTCCTTCAGTGATGAGCAGTGATGTGGAAGTAATCACTTTCCTCCCAAGTTGTTTTGGTGTTTCATCACAGCGATAGAGACCCCAATGAAGACACTGACTTAATTTTTTTACACGTGTAGGTTTTGTCTGAATGTCAGTGAACCATAGTGTAGAGGATGTCCGAGGAGGCCAGCAGGGGGTGCTGGATCCTCTGGAACTAGAATACAGACAGTTGATAGCTGCAATGTGGGTTCTAGGAACCAAACCTCAGATTCTCTGCCAGAGCGAGGAGAGCTCCTAACCAACTGGGGGTGGGGGACGGCTCCCCGCCCCCACTCCACCCTGGCCAAGGACCCAGAGGCCTAACTGAAAAAGGCATCAGAAGCCGCATCCCTGCTCCAGAGAGCAAGGATTGGCCCCTCCTGTCCCATTGCATCTCTGCTCTCTGCCTGGATGACCTCTATTCTCTCAGTCACTGACTCATGCTCTAATCCTTCCAGAAAGATCTTCATGGACACACCTGGGACGTTCTGACCAAACCAGATCATTCTGGTTTCTCTTTGAGTAGAACAAGGGTGGCTGAGTGCCTCTCAAATCATCAATAGCTAATTTTTTGCCAGCTACCTGGAGGTCCCTGAATCCAGTCAAGGTGACACTAAATCCATCACTGTAAATCTATGCCTTGGTACCTGGCATCCATGCACATCTCCTAATAAATACAAGATCATAGTTCTACCTAGAATGATGGTGACTAACCTGTGTATAACTGAGTATGTATAGTTCCTTCCCCAGAGTGATGTTTATTCCTTTTCTGGTTTTTATTTTCTATTTCTTTTAAGAAGCTAATTGTCATTCTTACAAATAATATGACCACACCTAGTAATCTTTTAATTTTATTTATTTATTTTTATTTTATGTGCATTATGAGTGTCAGGTCCCTTGGGACTGGAATTACAGACAGTTGTGAGCTGCCATGTGGGTGCTGGGAATTGAACGAAGGTCCTCCAGAAAAGCAGTCAGTGTTCTTAACCACTGAGCCATCTTCCAGCCCCGCCCCCCTTTTTTTTCTTTAAAGGCAGGGTTTCTCTGTGTAGCTTTGGCACCTGTTCTGGAACTCACTTTGTAGCCCAGGCTTGGCCTCGAACTCACAGAGATCCTCCTGGCTCTGCCTCCTGAGTGCTGGGATTAAAGGCCTGTGCCACCACCGCCCAGCTTAAGGTTTTTCTTTTGAAAATCTTTTTTTTTTTTTTTAAACCATGTTATGATGTGTATGTGTGTGTCACTGAGTGCAG
Organism: Onychomys torridus; assembly: GCF_903995425.1. Lineage (NCBI taxonomy): Eukaryota > Metazoa > Chordata > Mammalia > Rodentia > Cricetidae > Onychomys > Onychomys torridus. Next base: position 62,626,123 of record NC_050460.1, on the reverse strand, counting down.
TGACCACAGAGACCAGGAGAGGGAATCACATCCTCCTATGGAGCTGGAGTTATTATAGGAGGTGTGAACCACCTGATATGGATCCTGGGAATTGAACTTGGGTCTTCTGGAAGAGCAGCAAACCTTTTTAAACCATTGAGTCATCCAGTACTCTCTGGGTTTTCTTCTCTTTTTAAAAAATGCTGGGGCTGGAGAGATGGTTCAGAGGTTAAGAGCACTGGCTGGTCTTTCAGAAGACCTGAGTTCGATTCCCAGCAACCACATTGTGGCTCGCAACTGTCTGTAACGAGATCTGGTGCCCTTTTCTGGTGTGGGGGCAGGACATTGTATAAATCTTTTTAAAAAATGCTTTAAAAAAGATTTATCATGCCAGGTGTGGTGATGCACGCCTTTAATCCCAGCACTCAGGAGGCAGAGCCAGGTGGATCTCTGTGAGTTCCAAGCCAGCCTGGTCTACAGAGTGAGATCCAGGACAGGCACCAAAACTACAATGTCTTGAAAAACCATAACAACAACAACAACAAAAAAAGATCGTTTTATTTTGTGTGTGACTGTTTTGCCTGTTTGTACATATGTGCAGCATGCACATGCCTAATGCCCTCAGAGGTCAGGAAAGGAAATTGAGTTGGATCCCATGGAACTGGAGTTCTGGATGGTTGTAGGCCACCATGTGGGTGCTGGGAATAGAACTCAGCCATCTCTCTAGCCCCCTTCATTTGATTTAGTTGCGGGTTGATTCAGGGTCAAAACTCCATCTTGTTTTTTATTTTTGCACAAGCTTAGCACGCTGCCTGGTGTGTGGCATGAAACTGGATACATTTCATTTGTCTATTTTATAGACAGTTGCCCTGTAACCAGTTCTGACCTGAAACTCCCTACGTAACAATGGCTGGCTGGCGGTAAACTTGTAGCAATTCACCTGCTTCAGCCTGGGTGCTGGGGTTACAGGTGTGTGCTTTCACGGCTGGGTGACGTTAAGCCTTTTTGATGGTTGAATAAAGGAGAGGAGAAAGTAGGTGTGGGTGAGTGCCTGCCACCACGGTGTTTGTCACAGAGGAATGAGGTTGGGTGTTGGATAAAGGTATTAAATACTGAGTATAATAATGCCTGCTAGGCACTGAGTGGGCCGAGGTCTGGGTAGCAGGTGACAGGAGCCTCCGCCTCGAGGATGTCAGGAGAGCTGAGAGACCTTAGAAAGCAGCTGTACTGCCCAGCGGTGGTGCATGCCTTTAATCCTAGCAGTCGGGAGGAAGAGCCAGGAGGATCTCTGAGTTCGAGGCCAGCCTGGTCTATATAGCGATGTCCAGGACAGGCACCAAAACTACACAGAGAAAAGGAAGGAGAAAAGAAAGAAAGAGAGAAAGCAAGCAAGCAAGCAGCTGCACAGTGTCTGATGGCTGTCACTGGGCACTTTTTATAGCTACTTCCTGTGCATCTGAAAGGGAGCCTTTATTTTCCTTAGAAATCCCCCCCCCCTACCCTGGGTCTGCAGAGAGGATGGCTCAGTGGTCAAAAGCAGGTCCTGTTCTTCCAGGGGACCTTAGTCCAGTTCCTAGCACCCACTCTCTGGCCTGTTTGCAATGCCTGTTCCTCCAGATGCAGGGAGTTTGAATCCTCAAAACCCAGGCAAATGCTGGAGGGGTGTGGTTCTCCTCTGTGGGACACCCTAGAAAAGACAGCACAGTGTCAGTCATTGGGAGGGAGTCGAAAACTACTCGGGGTGGGGTGGGGGGGGGGAGGACAACGGGGAACAGAGGCTGTGGGAAAACTGGAGACCGTTTGTGATGGCTAGCTCCCGCTTGACACCCTGGCCCAGTGCAGAGCTCCTTCCTTGGGCCGAGGCGGGCCTGTGCCTGAGAGCTACTGTCCCATGGGTAGCCTCATCTTCCCGGGTTCCCACTTCCCTACCCTCACTCCCCCCCCCCCCCACCCCGCTCTACCTCAGCGGTTTTTATATGGAGGATTGCACTCAGGGCCCTGCAGCTGCCAGGCAAGCACTCTCCCAGTGAGCTACAGTCCAGGCTTTTTTTTTTTTTTTTTTTTTTTTTAGCTAACCTTGAACTTCAACCTTCCTGATTCAGCCTCCCGAGGAGATGGAATTACAGCCTCTCTAAAGGCTGACTTACACACTCTTCTGGAACTTAGAGACACCCACCTCCAGGAAGACTTGCCCTCCACCCTCTAATGGTTGGGCACCACCCCGGAGTCCCTGAGAACTTCCTCTCAGACATGTCATACTGCATCCAAGAGCCTCAAGTGGCCTGTTCCTCACGGGACTGGAAGGTCAAGGGAATGCGAGCTATGACTTGATTCCCGGGCTATGACCCGGCTCCTGCCTAAGGTCTGCCACCTCGTAAGAAACTATGAAGGAAAGCAAGCAGGCTGGGAACTGGCTGAGCTGGGTGAGCGTTTGCTTAGCATGCACCAAGCCCTGGTCTGAAAACAGGGGCAAGCTGTGTAAACCAGAAGAGGAAAGTCAGAAGTTCAAGGCTATCCTTGGCTACTAGGGAGTTCAAGTAGCTGGGGCTGAATGAGATCTTGTTTTAGGAAAAAGAAAAAAAAGAAATGGAAAAGAGAAAGGAAGTCCCGGCATCTTTGACAATCCCCGGTGTTTCCTTTTCAGGAACACTGGCCCTGATGGAAAGGCCTGTTTTATCCTTGGTGAGAAAGAACTAGACATGAGGCCCTGGTATCAGCCAATGGGAGCAAAGGGAAGGCCCGGGAGGCGGGAGGAAGATGAGGCTGAGATTGATCCCACGGCCAGTCTCCTACCATTAGCAATCTGGAGTTTTCCCCAAGAACTGCAGACAGGGTGAGGGAAGAGAGGAGTGTACAGTTGGCTTGGCCGAAACCTGAGTTGCATCCCCAGCATCACAGAAATGGGGCAGGTCTCTAATCCGGAATTCAAGCCTCTAATCAGAAATTCAAGGTTATCGTCGGCTGTGTAGTGAGTGAAGGCCAGCCTGGACTACCGGAGACTCTGACTCAATAAAATGGGGGGGTGGGGCGAGGGCTGGGGAAGGATACTGAAGATGAGGTTAGCCTCTTGCTGGGTATGGTGGCACAGGCCTTTCATTCCAACACTCAGGATGATGCTGAGTTTGAGGCCAGGGGCTACATAGCAAGTTCTAGGCCAGCCTGGATTACATTCCAAGAATTATCTTTTTTTTTTTTTGGTGGTGGTGGGGGGTTGAGACAGGGTTTCTCTGTGTAGCTTTGTGCCTTTCTTGGAACTTACTTGGTAGCCCAGGCTGGCCTCAATCGAACTCACAGAGATCCGCCTGGCTCTGCCTCCCAAGTGCTGGGATTAAAGGCATGCGCCACCACCGCCCAGCCACCAAGAATTATCTTAAAAAGAAAAAAAAAAAAAAACCTCACAAAAAATAAAACAAACAAACAAAACCCACCACAAAACAAGACGAAGACTTGGTAGCTCTTCCTGTCGGCTGGGAAAACAGGCCGAGCTGCCCTTCTGTTCCTCGGAGGGTGTGTGTGTGTGTGTGTGTGTCCACTCTGCAAGTATTTCTGGAGCACCTACAATGTGCTGGGCGTGGCTCTAGGTGTTGGGGATAGCAGCCATGAAATAAATCTGGCCTTCCCGTGTCCTGAGGAGAGGACACGCACAGGAGGTGACTATGTATAGTCAGGGGACAAAATGTTGTGGAAGAGAGATGGGCGGGCTGGAGTACAGCTAGCTCAGTGTTAGCATTTGCCAGACAGGCACAAAGTCATGGGCTTGGTCGCCACTCACTGCCCGTGCCCAAAGACAAACAGGACAGAACCGGTGGGGAGAAGGGCCAGCTTCTGGCCGTGGAGAGAAGGCGTTGTTCCTAAATGACTTTCAAAAGCAATTTTATTTTACTTTGTTTTTTTCAAGACAGGCTGTCCTGGAACTCACTCTGTAGACCAGGCTGGCCTCCAACTCAGAGACCCACCACCTACCTCTGCCTTGTGAGTGCTGGGATTAAAGGTGTATACCACCAACGCCTGGCCACAAACACTGTTTTTGAGGAGAAGGAGGAATTGAGACAGAGCCCCCTTATTCTCACAGCTGGGGTCGCATGTGTACATGTGTGTTGTAAGTATAAGCACCTGCTAGAGAAAGTTAAAGTTTGGAGGCCAGAGGAGGGTGTCACGTGCCCTGCTCTGTCACCTTATTCCCTTGAAAGAGGGTCTCTTGATGAATCTGAAGCTAGTCTTGAGGTCAAGCAAGCCCCAGAAATCCTCCAGTCTCTACCCTGCCCTTCAGCATGGGCATGTGCTGTGTGTGTGTGTGTGTGTGTGTGTGTGTGTGTGTGTGTGTGTGTGTTTACCAGAGATTTTACTGGCTTCAAAAGTGAGCGCTGGGGATTTGGACATGGTTTGTCATGCTTGTCCAGCCACATCTTACACACCAAGCCACATCTCAGCCCATGACAAACTCTCTGGGAACTTACCGCTTCAGTGATCCTTGTGGACTGAATGGGGCTCAATGGATAACAGCATAGAGTGTTGTAACACAGCCTCATGATGGCTGATGGATAACACAGTGTGTGTTCTAACACAGCCTCATGATGGCTGACAGATAACACAGAGTGTGTTCTAACACAGCCTCATGATGGCTGACAGATAATACAATAGTGTGTTCTAACACAGCCTTATGATGGCTGACAGATGACACCGAGTGTGTCCCAACACAGCCTCCTCAATGCCTTGCAGACATAACACAAGCCCCTCCTGCATTCCTGTTTCCTCCTATAAACCCAGCATCTCTGGGTTCTCTCCCCCAGCCTGTGCTATCCTCTCAGTAAATCCTGTCAATCTGTTCCATCTTAGATCCTGGTATCTTAGCCCTCTCTCTGCTTCCACCCAGGCGCCACTCTCATCTCTACCTAGCTCAGACTTTTACAGAGCAGCTCCTGGCTGGTTTGCCCTGCACCACACTACTTCCTCTGCAGACAGTCCTCTCTAGACACGGAAGGGGACTTTGTTGTTTTGGTGTTTGAGACAGAGTCTCGCTGTGTATGTAGCCTTGGCTGGCTGGCCTGAAACACTTTGTAGACGGGACAATAATGGATTCAGAGATCTGTCAGCATTATAGGTGTGTGATAAACATGCCTGGCTTTGTTTTGTTTGTTTGGAGACAGGGACTCATGTCTCCCAGGGTAGCCTAGAACGTCCCCAGGACAGGGTCTCACTGTGTAGCCCAGGCTGTCCTGGAACTCACTCTGAAGACCAGACTGGCCTCGAGATCCAGCTGCCTCTGCTTCTGAGTGCTGGGATTAAAAGCATGAACCATCACCGTCCAGCCACCTAGAACTTTTTAGTTTGGAAAATTTTACATTTAGGGGATCTATGGAATGGGTTAACGGTGGTTTGAGGTATGGGGAAGGTGATGGGAAGGAAGGATGAGTAAGGTAACCTGTGGTCTGTACAAACCAACTTCACTACTCTTTGTAGGAAGTGTGTGCCTTTTGAGTGATCTAAGGGTAGAGTTTGGGGCTAGCTGAAGTCAAAAGGTCACCTACAGGACACGCTCACAGGCACAGGTCAGGGGTCAAGCGCTACCTGAGCTATCTTCAAGTTCCTGAAGAAAAAAAAAAAAAAAACAAACAAAACAACTTGAGCAACTGTCATTGTTATGACCCGAGGGTCAGAGGTGATGTCACAGAAGACCTAGCCGGCACAGGACAGCGCTCCACTTAGTTCAGGGACCTCTAAGACCAGTGAGGGAAGTGGGTACATGCATGCAAACGGCTTCTCTCCTGTTGCAGCTATTGGTGGGAACCAAATGACCCAGACACTCGGTGGTTAAGGCCGTTCACGGTGAGCATGCCCTAGTTCCTGTGAGAACCCAGGGCTTGTCACCTGAGGTGACTGGAGTAGTGCCTCCAAGGTCACTTGTGGGTTATTGGTAGGATCTTGGGGTCTGTTGTTTGGGGATATTAGTTCCCAGCCAAATCAATGTCTGCAGGGACTCTACCAACAGGGTTGTTGGCTTCTTGCTACCAGACGCACTGAAATCTCTCTCTTTTTTTTTTTTTTTTCCTGGTGCTGAGGACCAAACCCACTAGGCAAGCACTCTACCACTGAGCTAAATCCCCAACCCTATTATTGGGTTTTCAAGACAGGGTTTCTCTGTTTAATCCTTGCTCTCCTGGAACTCACTTTGTAGACCAGGCTGGCCTTGAACTCAGAGATCTGCCCTGCCTCTGCCTCCTAAGTGCTGGAATTAAAGGCGTGTGCTGCCACCGCCTAGCATAGAATATACACATTTAAAAGATTAAATTTCTGGTTTTTACTTTATTTTTTTTTTAATGTGCATTAGTGTTTTGCCATGGAACTGGAGTTATACACAGTTGTGAGTTGCCACGTGGTTGCTGGGAATTGAGCCCTGGTCCTCTGGAAGAACATTCAGTGCTTTTAACTGCTGACCTATCTCTTCAGCCCTGTAACTTTTAAGACAGAGTTACACTGTATAGCTTGGTTGGCCTGAAACCGCATAGACCAGGCTGGCTTTGTATGCAAAGATATCTGTCTGCCTCTGCCTCTGGATTGCATGCCTAGACAAGATTTTTTTTTTTTTTTAAGATTTATTTATTATATGTACACTGTTCTGCCTGCATATATGCTTGCAGGTCAGAAGAGGGCACCAGATGGTTGTGAGCCACCATGTAGTTACTGGGAATTAAACTCAGGACCTCTAGAAGAGCAGACAGTGCTCTTAACCTCTGAGCCATCTCTCCAGCCCCCCCCCCCCTTTTATTTTTTTATTTTATTTTTTTGAGACAGGGTTTCTCTGTGTAGCTTTGGAGCCTGTCCTGGATCTCACTCTGTAGACCAGGCTGGCCTCGAACTCACAGAGATCTTCCTGCCTGTGCCTCCCAAATGCTGGGATTAAAGGCATGTGCTACCACTGCCCTCAAGATTTTATTTATTTACTTATGCATTTATTTATTTGTTTATTTGTTTTTTCCAGACAGGGTTTCTCTGTGTAGCCTTTGGAGCCTTTCCTGGAACTCACTTTGTAGATCAGGCTGGCCTGGAACTCAGAGATCCTCCTGCCTCTACCTCTTGAGTGCTGAGATTAAAGATGTGCACCACCACCACCTGGCTTAATAAAAAAAATCAAAATAGACTTTAAAATTTAAAATTACACTTATATATCTGTGTGTGTGCATGTGTGGGTGTGGACTGCAGAGCCGGGGTTGGAGTGTGGAGGTCAGAGGACTGCCTGTGGGAACCGTCTCTCCTCTGACCCTCACAATCGGATTGTAGATTCACCTTGGTAGCAACATCTTATCCCTTTGCTGGGCTGTTTGTTGAGGACACAGGTACTGACAGGGCTCTTCCTGAGCTATGTGAGGTGGGCTACCCGCTCTGGGGAGCCGTTGCATGAACAAACTGGACTTCAGAGAGGTCAAGCTGGAGGCATGTGTGGGGATCATGGGGGCAGAGGGAAGCCCAGGAGAGGGTGGGCCTGAGCTCTGGCGTTTGGAGTCAGGGGAGGAGAGGCCAGGGGAGGAAAGGCCTCCAGGAAGGTAGAAATCCGAGCAGATGTGTTGGTGTCCATGAGCCAAGAGAGACACCTGCTGGCAGGAGAGGGGGTATCTACTTGTCACAGGCCCTCGGAGAGTTATGTCGGGATCAGATAAGGAGGGGTCACCCTAATGGAAGCAGCTGGACCAGAGGGTAATAGAGAACAGGAGGCAGGGAGTGGGGGCAACCGTGCCTTTGGGGGTTCTGGTATTTTTAGGGGCTCAGCTTGGTGTACGGTGCCTTAGAGCTCCTGACACCAAGCACCTTCTTTCTTCTCTTAAAACCCTAGAATATGGGGGGCTGGAGAGGTGGCTCAGAGGTTAAGAGCACTCACTGACTGCTCTTCCAGAGGTCCTGAGTTTAATTCCAAGCAACCACATGGTGGCTCACAACCATCTGTAATGAGATCTGGCGCCCTCTTCTGTATGCATAATAAATAAATAAATCTTAAAAAACAAAAACAAAAAAAACAAACAAAAAAACCCCCTAGAATATGGGCCAGGCGGTGGTGGCACATGCCTGTAATCCCAGCACTCGGGAGGCAGAGGCAGGCCTGGTCTACAGAGCGAGATCCAGGAAAGTCGCAAAGCTACTCAGAGAAACACTGTCTCGAAAAACCAAAACAAAAAAACAAACCAAAACAACGCCCCCCCAAAAAAACAAAAACAAAACAACAACAACCCTAGAATATGTCTTTATTGTTATTCTTACTGTGTCTCTGTGCGTGCCGGTGCACGGGTGCCCGGTGTGCGTGGGGACGTCGGAGAACAGCTTTCAGGGTGAGGTGCTCTCCTTCCTCTCTGGGTGGCTTCCAGGCTCCGGGAGCACATGCTTGAAGACTGGGGAGCCGTCTCGCCAGCTCCCCAGCCCAGCCCACGTTTTATTTTTTATTTTGTGATAGAGTTTCACTAAGGTCCTGGGGTTGGTCTTGAATTCTTACTCTAACCCAGGCGGGTCTCGAACTTTTGGATCCTCCTGCCTCAGTCTCCTCAGCAAGGGGATATGTCCCAGCTCAATATCTCTTAGTTGAGCTTATCCCTGGAACGTCTCTTACTTTGTCTCCTTGGCCTACAGGTTCCCCAGTTCCCGCTGCTTGGAGAATCTGGTTTTGGCCAATCACAGTAGCTGGAAACTTGTCACCGACTGCCATCTAGTGGTGATTCCAAGAACTGCCCTGAGTCCAAATTCGTTTCTTGTAGCCCGCTGGGAAGAGGTGATGGAATTATCAGACCGCTGACTGTTCTGGGTTCAGTGAGTCACCAGCTGTCAGCCTGCTCAGGGTTGGGGGACGGGGGTGTGTGGTCCAAACAGACCGTGATGGGGTCTGAGAAAATGGCTCGGTGGGTTAGAGCTACACAAGCATGTGAACCAGAGTTAAGATCATAGCATCCAGCCCGGAGGTCGGTGTGCACCTGTAATACCAGCACTGGGGTTGGAGGCAGGAAGCTTTGCTGTCCAGGGGCTTAGCCAAGAAACAGCAAGCTCCAGGTCCACTGAGGGGCCCTGTATTGAGGGAATGAAAAGGAGAGTGACAATTGACATCTTCCTCTGCCTCTGGTCTCCATGTATGTGCACCCTGACCTTGACTAATAGTTCTCCTTCACTCCCAAAGGTTTGGTTTGGCTTTTATTTATTTATGTATTTATTATTTATTATCTATTATTATTTATTCATTACTATTTATTTATTTATTTATTTATTTATTTATTTATTTATTTATTTATTGTTTTTCAAGACAGGGTTTCTCTGTAGCTTTGGAGCCTGTCCTGGACTAGCTCTGTAGACCAGGCTGGCCTCTGGCCTCAAACTCACAGAGATCCACCTGCCTCTGCCTCCCGAGTGCTGGGATTACAGGTGTGCACCACCACCCGGCTTATTTTATTTTAATTAATTTATTTATTTTGGTTTTTTGAGACAGGGTTTCTCTGTGTAGCTTTGCGCCTTTTCTGGAACTCACTTGGTAGCCCAGGCTGGCCTCAAACTCACATGATCCGTCTGGCTCTGCCTCCTGAGTGCTGCGATTAAAGGCGTGTGCCCCAACCGCCCGGCTAAGGTTTATTTTATTTTTTGAGACAGGGTTTCATTATGCAGACGAGAACTCTCTCTGTAGACCAAGTGAGCTTCCAACTCAGAGATTGACCAGTCTCAGCCTCCCAAGTGCTGGGACAGAGGATGAACCCCACCGTACCCATCTTCTAACTTTTCCACCTCCCCCGCCCCCATATTCCTTGGTCTCGAGCATCCCAGGCTGGCTTGAGATGTGATATGTAGATGAGCATGACCTTGAACTTCTGATCCCCCCGCCTGCCTCCTCTTGCCAATTGTTATTCCAGACTGATAGCATCACCATGCCTGCGTTTAGCCGATTAGGAAGATATTGGGAGGAGTATATAAGGGCATATTTTAGAAAGGTGATCCTATTGTCTCACTCTGCATTAGGGCTAATGCTGCATGCTGCAAATTCAGAAGTGCGTGGAAGGTACTGGATAGGATGTTCCGCATCTTCTTCCTGTTTGTTTTTATCGTGTGGCCTGGACACATGCCTCCCTCCCTGCCTTTGTGTCATCAAACTGTTAGAACAGTGGGTGCAAGGCTCTAACATACCACTTCAACGTAAAACACATGCCAGGAAAGTGGCTCTTCACTGACTACAGGTGCTCACCCGCTCTCAGCAGTGAGCTTTGAATGAGGGCTCTTTAGGGGCCTGGAGAGATGGCTCGAGGGTTAAGGGCATGTGCTGTTCTTGAAGAGGACCTGCGTTTGATTCCTAGCACCCCGCCTGTAACTCAGCTCCAGAGAATCCAATGGCCTCTTCTGGCCTTCCTGGAAACTTGTACTCACGTACACATACCCACAATCCTCATGCACACACTGACACAGAATTAAAAGCTGGTGCTATATAATGAGACCCTGATTAATCTTTTTTAAAAAAAAATTTGGGCTAGGGATATACTCAGTAGAGTGCTTTTCTTTTTTCTTTAATGACTATTCATTTTTATGTTATGTGCATTGGTATTTGACCTGCATGTATGTGAATGTGTTAGATCCTCTGGAACTGGAGTTACAGACAGTTGTGAGCTGCCATGTGGGTGCTGGGAACTGAACCTAGGTCCTCTGGAAGAGCAGCCAGTGTTCTTAACCACTGAGCCATCTTTTCAACCCCGTAGAGTGCTTTTCTAGCATGAAAAAACCCTGTTTAATCCCCAGCACTGTATAAATGGGGTACGATGTTTGCTGTCCATCTTTAATCTCCGCCTCCAGAGGGAGGAAGATCAGAAAGTCTGGGTCATCCTCAGCTAATAGAGAGTTGGAGGCCAACCTGGGGTAAAACATCTGGGGATAAAAGGCCTGAGGAATGGCAGAGTGGGTAAAGTGTAAAGACCTGCATGCGACTCCACAGAATCCACAGAAGAGCCAGGCCTGTAGCACACACACATCTGTAACAGCACCTGTCATCCCAGCGCTCTTACAGTAAGGTGAGAGGTGGAGATGAGAGAATCCTGGAAGCCCACAGGCCAGCTCACCTGGGGACGCAGCTGCACCAGGGAAGGTGAGGACCACTCCACACCTGTGGGCCTGCACTCACATGTATGAACACGCACGTCCACAGAAACACGCACGTCCACAGAAACACGCGAAGTCTGAAACAAGGGCAGCTAGAGGGAAGGAGTGGGCCAGTGGTTAAGAGAGGAAACTGCTCCTCAGAAGACCTAATTTTGGTTCCCAGCACCCATGCTGGGCAGCCCTCAACTGTCTGTAGCTCCAGCTCCAGGGGATCCAAGGTCTCTGGCCTCTGGGGGCACCTGTATCTACAGATGTATACCCCCATGCAGACACATATGCATATACATAATTAAAAACAAGATGGGGCTGGAGAGACAGCTCATTGGTTAAGAGCACTGGCTGTTCTTCCAGAGGACCCAGATTCAGTTCCCAGATCCACATAGGGCAATTCACAGCCATCTGAAAGGCCAGGTCCAGGGGATCCTATGCCTCTGACCTCTGGGTATCTGCACTGATATTCATATAATCTCTCTCTCTCTCCTACACACACTCATAATTTTAAAATAAATCTTTAAAAATAATTAAAAAAAAAATGGCTGGGTGTGGTGGCACACACTTATAATCCTTGAGAGGCAGAGACAGGAAAATCTCTGTGAGTTTGAGGCCAGCCCAGTCTACATGTTGAGTTACAGGGCTACATAATAAGACCCTGTCTCAAAAAAAAGATAAAAATGAAATATTGTTTGGAAAGAGTTAAAAATAGGTACCAACAAGATAGTCCACACAAAGCTAACACACATACACATATATCGTGAGGTAACCAATGCTAAAACGGGCTGCATCCCCGCCGCCCCCATGCATATTAACTCAAAAACCCAAGAAGAGACAAGTTGATTGAACAGATCGGAGGCCAGGAAGGCAGGACTCCGCTGTGGGTGAGCACCGCCCCACTTCCGGTTCAGTTTGTTTTGCGATACAGGGAACCGAGCCCCGCAGGGGGCCATGAGTCCATTGTGCTGATGGAGGAGCACTTGCGGCGGGCGGCTAAGGTCACCGTCTTGGGGTCCTTGCAGAGCATGTAGCTGTGCTTGACGATGAAGGGCAGAGGGGTGAAGTGCAGCAGCATGCGGGAGATTTGCAGGAGCAAGTACAGGTAGCCGAGGTCCTTGAACTGATCCTTGATGGTGCTGTGGATGAGCATGACCATAGTGAAGCTGAAGAGCTCGTAGGTGATGATCCACAGGGTGTAGATGATCAGCCCGATGAACATGTTCTTCTCCAGGCAGAAGAGGAAGTAGCAGCTAATGATGATGGTGATAATGGACAGGCCCGTGCTGATTTCGTGCCTGTGGACCATGGCCCAGGATGAGACCTTAGAATCTGTGTCCAGGTAGATGCTGTATTTGTCTTCCAAGCCAATGTGCTTGATCTGATTCAGCTCAAAGATGAAGAACTGGATGGTATTGAGGATAGAGAAGATGCCCGCCATCACGGCTATCATCCGGGTGTTCATTTATCCTGGTGGCAGCAGGGTTAAGTCCTGGAGGAGAAAATCAGGGAATAAACGTAAGAGGCGGAGCTAGCCCAAGACCAGTCCCCCAAATCACTAGGCATCACTTGGGGATTGAGGAGCAAAGATGATCTGTAGACAGATTTTTCTTTGGGCTGCCAGGGCACCAAAAAATGACATGGAGAGACTTCTTATTAACTATGAAAGCTTGGCTTACAGCTTAGGCTTGTCCCACTAGCTCTTATAACTTAACCCATTTATATTAATCTATGTTTTGCCTCAGGCTTTTTACCTCTCTTCCATCTTACACCTCCTGCTTCCTCTCTGTGTCCTCTGGCTTGTCTACCCCACACCACCTAGATTCATCTTTTCCTCCTCCTCTCTCTACCCGGAAGTCTTGTCTAACTTCTTCCTGCCCAGCTAGTGATCATTCAGCTCTTTGTTAAGCCAGTGAGAAGGCGCCTTGGCAAAGACACATCTTCACAGTGTACAAGGAGGTTATTCCACAACAATGATCCGTGGAAGGGCAGTGGGCCAAGAGTCTGAGTTGTGGTCTAGCCAAAATAGCTGGAACCACATTGTTGGGACACGGAAATGCCACTGGCCGGAGGAATCTTCAAGTAGCTTCCAACTCTGTGTCCATGCCAGCGTCTCTGTAAGGTTATGGACAGTTCTGTAGGGTGAGAAGATAAGGGGTTTGCTGTGTGATGATCCTTCTGTACTCTGTGAATATGTATCACTCTTATTGTTTAATAAAAAAGCTGATTGGCCTATAGCAAGGCAGAATAAAGTTAGGTGGGACAATCAAACTGAGGACTGGGATGAAGAAGGGCAGAGTCGAGGGAGATGCCAATGAGACACCAGGGGATCAAGGTGCTAGGAGACAGGTAAAGCCATTAGCTATGTGGTAATACATAGATTAATAGGAATGGGTTAATTTAAATGTAAGAAATAGTAATAAGCCTGAGCTATTGACTGAGCATTTATAACAGATATAAGCCTCTGAGTGGTTATTTGGGAACTGCTGGGTGGGACAGTAAAGGTCCATTTACGGGGGTTCAAGGTCATTCTCAGTCTGGGTTACAGGAGACCCTGCCTCAAAACAAAATAAAAAAAAATAACAGGGGCTTATCAGTTAGGGGCTTGTGTGGTCTTATAGAGGAGCAAAGTTCGGTTCCCAACACTGTCATCCTGTGGCTCAGCTATCTATAAGTCCAGCTCCAGGGATGCATCTTGATTTCTTTTCTATTACTGTAATAAGATGCCACGACCAAAGCCACTTACAGAGGAGTTTATTTGGGGCTTACAGTATCTGAGGGGAAGTCCAAGACCATCCTGTCATATTGGTAGGCAGGAAAGCCTGAGCAGTAACTGAGAGCTTACATCTACTCCACAAGCATGAGGCAGAGTTTACTGGGAATGGTCTTCGTCTCCAGTGACGTACTGTCTCAGTTAGGGTTTCTATTGCTGTGCAGAGACACTCTGACCATGGCAACTCTTATAAAGAAAAACATTTAATTGGGGTGGCCTTCTTATAGTTTCAGAGAGTCAGACCGTCATCATGGCGGGGAGCATGGTGGCATGCAATCAGACATGGTGCTGGCTATGTCTTCATCAGAAGGCAGCAGGAAATCAGCTGTGACACTGGGAGTAGCTTGAGCATAGAACTCAAAGCCCATCCCCACAGTGACACATTTCCTCCAAAAAGGCCACACCTCCTAATAGTGCCACTCCCTTTGGGGGCCATTTTCTTTCAAACTACACGTACCTTATCCAACAAGGCCCTATGTGGGATGTTAGTGAGAATACCCCCCATGGGCTCATATGTGGGAAGAGTTGCTCCCTAGTTGATGGAACTGTTTGGAAAAGATTAAGAGATGTGGGCTCCATGCCCAGCGCTACATAATCGTGCTGTGGTGGCACACACTGGTAACCCTAGCACCTACTAGGTAGACACAGGGAGATCTTAAGTTGAAGGCCGTTCTTTGCAATACAGCAAGTTTGAGGCTGGTCTGAGAGACATGAGACCCTGTCATTCCCTAGAAGGGAGCCTGGTATCCACTTCACTCCACCATTACTGCAGTTACAACTTGTTTTTGAGACAGAGTTTCTCTGTGTAACAGCCCTAGCTGTCCTGTGACTTGATTTGTAGACTAGGCTGGCTTCAGACTCAGAGATCTACCTGCTTCTACCTCCCAAATGCTGGGATTAAAGGCATGCGCCACCAAGCCTGGCTGTTTTTTTGTTCTTGTTTGTTTTTAAAGATTTATTTTTAGTTGTGTGTGTGCATTGGGGACAGGATATGGGCACCAGAGTGCAGGTGCGCACAGAGGCCAGAGGCATTGGGTCTTGTGGTCGTGTGGATGAGAATGACCCCCATGTTTGAACTCTGTTGGTGGAACTGTTTGGAAAGGATGATACAGTATCTTAGTTACTTTTCTATTTCTGTGATAAGCCATCATGACCAAGGCAACTTAGAGAAGAAAGTTAGTTTATTGGGGCTTACAGTTTCTGAGGCTTAGTTAGAACCCATGACTCTGTGCACAGTAGACAGCACTCTAGCAACTGAGCGCTGACTCAGCTCTGAATTTTCTCTTTTCTTTGTATTTTTGTTCATTCATTCTTTCTTTTCTTTTTTTCTTCTTTTTTCAAAATAGGGTTTCTTTGTATAACTCTGGCTTGTCCTGGATCTTGCTCTGTAGACCACAGTGGCCTCGAACTCACAGAGATCCACCTGGCTCTGCCTCCCAAGTGCTGGGATTAAAGGCATGTGCCACCACTGCCCAGCCTTAAATATTTTTTTATTTTTTAATTTTAATTTAATTAAAAATTTTTTTTTTTTGAGACAGGGTTTGTCTGTGTAGTTTTGGTGCCTTTCCTGGATCTTGCTCTGTAGACCAGGCTGGCCTCAAACTCACAAAGATTCACAAAGATTCACCTACCTCTGCCTCCCGAGTGCTGGTATTAAAGGTGTGCACCTCCACCGCCCGGCCTATTTTTAATTAATTAATTTATTTATTTATATTTATTAATTTATTATGTATACAGTATTGTGCCTGCATGTGTCCCTGCAGGCCAGAAGAGGGCACCAGATCTCATGACAGATGGTTGTGAGCCACCATGTGGTTGCTGGGAATTGAACTCAGGACCTCTGGAAGAGCAGTCGGTGCTCTTAACCGCTGGGCCATCTCTCCAGCACTCATTTTTAATTATATAGATGTGTCTGTCTTCATGTGGGTGTTGTAAACTGAGCTCTCTACATGCCTATCCTATGAATGTGATGACCAGGGTAATTAATAGACGCCTGCAAACTCAGAGGGTTATCACACTGGCTGGTGACTGACAGCCAGAAGACAGATGCAGTCAGTAACTAACAAAGCCGAAGACACAGCTAGACAGAGGGGGGCTTTCAACAAGCTAGACAGGGTGAGCAGCATGCGAAGAGCATGTGGTCATCTCCCGGGTGGGTCGAGGACAAACATAGAGTCCGTACTTTCCATAGGCTTAGCCCATGATAGCCAATTAACCAGCCTCAATGGTGATCCCAACCTTTATTCTGTTTCTTGAATGGCCTTATACCCTCAACACACACACACACACACACACACACACACACACACACACACACACACGCACACACACAGCAGGTTTAATGTCTTCTTCCTCCATTAGAAGCCCCTTCTGACTCTCAGGAGTTCCCCCTTGTTTTCCTCAACTTTAACCTACTTTGTTTAAGATTTAATCTCTTTTATTTTATGTGTGTGGGTGTTCTTTCTGCATGTATGTCGGTGTGCCATGTTCATGCCTGGTGCCTGTGGAGGCAGGAGAGGGCATCAAATCCCCTGGAACTGGAGTTGGCTGTGGGTCACCATTTGGGTGCTGCAGATCCAGCCTGGGTTCCCTACGAGAGCCGTGAGGGCTCCCAGCTCTTGTTTTATTGTTGTTATTGAGACAGTCTTACCGTAGCCCAGGCTGGTCTAGAATTAGAAGCAAGCATCACACACACAGTTAAAGAACCACACTTCACGACGTCCAGTAGTTTCCATTCTGAGCTGAGGTGTCCTAGGTAGTATTTGCTGGTGCTTCCTGGTTTGATGGCAATTAGCACTGGTGGTCAGAACCCAGGCAGCAGCGAAGTCACGTGATACACCGGGCAGGCACTGCCAGAAACACTTTGGATTCATTACACGTTTGATTCTGAATTGATTTTTTGGTAGCAATGCGTTCAGAAACATGTAATGGCTCCATGTGGGTGTTACACAACTGATGTACTGTTGACAGATTTTCTGTGATACTCCCCATCAGTTATGTGACCTCGGATAGGGTAATAACCCACTGTTTAAGAATCTGGCCTCTAGAAACTCTAATCTGTACAGGGGATGAGCCGTTGGAATCTGGGATTGGCTTCTCTCTGATTGGAGCAGAGTCCTTTCCAATCAGTCAGAGCAAAGACACGCTGCCATTGATCTCCTTCAACATTCTCCATACTCGTGGATCAAGACAGGGGCTCATGTAGTCCAGGTTGTCCTAGAACTCCCAATACAGCTGAGTACAGATTTCAGGGACCAGATCAAGATGGAGCCTGAGCCGGGTGGGCACCTTTAAACCCAGTACTCGGGAGGCAGAGGCAGGCAGTTTGAGGCCAACCTGGTCTATAGAGTGAGTTCCAGCCAGGGCTACACAGAGAAACCTTGTCTTGAAACACAAAAACAAAAAGAAAGGGGGGGGGGCGGAATTTCACACCTTAACAAACAGTCTGACCCTAGTGATTCATGACATCATGCATACATAGCCAATCCAGAAAGAAGGAAGTCACACTGTAAAAGTTATAGTTCAAGAAAAAAAATGAAATGTGTGTAGAGTCACGTAGATAGGACCTCACCCAGGCTCTCTGCTCAGAAAGACCTAATGTTTTTTAACTACCATCCAAAGAGCTTCCTGTCTTACCAGCTGAGCTGTCCCCTCTCTGGGAACACGCCTGTTGCAGCTTTTACAGCACATTTCAATAAATCCTTGGCCTCTGTCCTAGAACCCAGTAAATTCTCTTACCGCCCATACACCTGGCCTCGCTGGGGTCTCCAAAGACAACTTACCATAACTGGCTAAGCTTCCTTTTTTTTTTTTTTTTCCCTTCTTTAAATTGTTTTTGGTCTGATGTGGTGGCACATTCCTTTAATCCCAGCACTCAGGATCTCTGTGAGCTTGCAGAGGCAGGGGGATCTCCATGAGCTTGAGGCTAACCTGTTCTAGGTAGTGAGTCCCAAGCCAGCCAAGGCTGCATAATTAGATCTGTCTCCAAACAAAAATTATTATGTGTATGTGTGTCTCTCTGTGTGTATAGATGCACACATATGTGCAATACCCACAGGAGCCGGAAGAAGGCATTAGATTCCACTGGAGCTGGAGCTACAGGCAGTTGTAAGGTGCCTGATGTGCATGCTGGGAATCAAACTGTGGTCCTCTGCGTGAGTAGCAAGCATTCTTTATCACTGAACCATCTCTCCAGCCCTCTTCTGTTTATCCTTTTACGTGTGTGTGTGTGTGTGTGTGTGTGTGTGTGTGTGTGTGTGTGTGTGTGGTGGGGCCAGACTAGTCGCACAGAGCACATGGGAAGGTCAGAGGACAACTTTCTGGGAACCAGCTCTCTTTGCACCATGGAGGATTGAACTCAGGTCCTCAGGCTTGGTGGCCAGTGCCTTTACCCACTGAGCCATCATCGTCCATAGTGAACAGCATTGCAATGGGCATAGCCACAAGTTTCATAGAGCTCTTTGACTAGGCAGGTGCCTTTGACAGCTCTTTTTTCCCCTGAGACAGGGTTTCTCTGTGGAACCCTGACTGTTCTGGAGCTCACTGTGTGGACCAGGCTGGCCTCCAACTCCGAGAGATCCGCCTGCCTCTGCCTCCTAAGGTCTGGGGTTGAAGGTGTGCTCCACCACTGCTGGCTGGACACTTTTTTTTTTTTTTTTAAGATTTATTTTTGGGGGCTGGAGAGATGGCTCAGAGGTTGAGAGCACCAACTGCTCCTCCAGAGGTCCTGAGTTCAATTCTCAGCAACCACATGGTGGCTCACACCTATCTGTAATGAGATCTGGCGCCCTCTTCTATATACATAATGAATAAATAAATCTTTAAAAAAAAGATTTATTTTCCTTTTATATGGGTGTGGTGGTTTGAATAAGAAGGGCCCCCACAGGCTCATATATTTGAATGCTTGGTCACCAGGGAGCGGCGCTCTTTGAGATGATTAGAAGGCGTAGGAGTTATGGCCTTGCTGGAAGAAGAGTGTCACTGGGAGTGGGGTGGGGAGTAGGGTGGGCTTTGAGGTTTCAAAAGCCCATGCCAGGCCCAGGTTCTCTCTCTGCCTGCTGCCTTTGGATTAGGATGTAATGTCCTCAGCTCCTTCTCCAGCACCATGGGAGTGGCCATGTTCCCTGCCATGATGATAATGGATCAGACCTCTAAAACTGTAAGCAAGCCGCCCCTCTCTCCCATTAAATGTTTTCTTTTGTAAGAGTTGCGTGAAATGTATGCACCCTGGGTGCAGTGCCTGTGGAGGCCAGAAGGGGGCGTCAAGCTGCCCTGTAGGTGCTGGGAACCAAACCCAGGTCCTCTGGAGGATCAGCCAGTGTTCTCCACTGCTGAGTCATGTCTCCAGCCCCTTTGACTGGCGTCTTGACAAATTATGTGTGTTGGGGGTGAAACTCAAGAGAAACTAAAAAAATGGTGTTGTTTGTTTTTATTCTTTTGGGAAGCCCGCCACCCAGCTCCCAGATAAATCACACACGGAGGCTTATTCTTATGAGTGCCTAGCCTAACTTGGCTTGTTTCTTGCCATCTTTTCTTAACTTTAAATTACCTTTTTGTCTTTGGCCTCGAGGCTTTTCCTGTTCTCTTACTTCTGTAAATCTTACTCCATGGCTTGCTGTGTAGCTGGGTGGCTGGCCGGCCCCTGGAGTCCTCCTTTTCTGGCTGCTTCTTTTCTCCTCCCAGATGTCTCCTTCTACACATTCTCTCTGCCTGCCAGCCCCACCTGTCCTTTCTCCTGCCTTGTTATTGGCTGTTCAGTTCTTTATCAGACCATCAGGTGTTTTGTTGTTGGTGGTGGTTTTTGTTTGTTTGTTTGTTTTTTTTGGTTTTTCAAGACAGGGTTTCTCTGTGTAGCTTTGCGCCTTTCCTGGAACTCACTCTGTAGACCAGACTGGCCTCAAACTCAGAGATCCACCTGCCTGGGATTAAAGGCGTGCGCCACCATCACCTGGTCAGGTGTTTTAGACAGGGCACAGTAACACAGCTTCACAGAGTTAAACAAACACACAACATTAGCAAAAGTAACACACCTTAAAATTCTATTCACCTCGGGCTTGGGGATTTAGCTCAGTGGTAGAGCACTTGCCTAGTAAGCACAAGGCCCTGGGTTTGATCCTCAGCTCAAAAAAAAAAAAATTATATTCGCCAACAATGTTTTTTCTCATTTTATTCACGTATTTGGACTATTACAGGAGACATGGGTAGGGGGTTGAGGCTAAAGATATAGCATAACAAAAGCACCCCCTCCTCCGGACAAAAGGTGGACTGGGGGACTGGGACTCCCCTGAGAGCCTCCCAGGTGGGAAGTGACCACCACCTTTAATCATTGTAGTGGGGGATGAAATTGAGAATCTTTGATTTCCGACGTGTTGTGTCTCTGCTCCCCATCGAGACCCGCCTGTGGTAAGAGAGTATGTTGCCCTGTTTTTTGCTCTGGTAGATGATCTGGGCATGGGAGACAACGAAGTACAAACAGAAGCTGTGCAGGGATGCACGGGTCACCCAACCGAACCAGCGCATGGCCCTGACCAGAGCCACGCTCAGCTCGTCGGTGAGGATCTGGATGGCCAGGGTGATGGACTCATAGGTGAAGATCCAGATGGTGTAGCTCATGAGACCCCCGTAAATCTGGGCGTACACGGAATACAGTAGGAAGCAGCTGACGGCCATGGTGACGATGGACAGTAAGATGACGATTCTTAAGCTCCAGCAGACGAAGAAGTGTCCCACCATGTTGATACCCTGACCGTGGTGGATGTCCGTGCAGTTGCTGACCCCGAGGTGCCTCCTTTCAAAGATGAGGTGCATGTGGGTGGCCATGATGGAAAAGACCCCTGACAGCACTGTACCCGTCTTCGCCGACATCCAGTACCATCTCTGCTGCTTCATGCCAGTGCCTCCTGTGGAGACAAGTAACCCCCCCGGAATTCAGTTCCGTTCATGCAGGAAGTGACAGGCTCTCTGTCTCTATCTCCACCCCCCTACCCCCATTGGAAGCAGAGGGAAGAAAGGAAATGGGAAATAACAGCTTTGGCTGACAAAAGATATTGACGGGAAGTGGGGATGGGGTGGGGAAAAGGGCTTGCAGAGGACCTGAGCTCAGGACCCATCGTAACCCCACCCCCACCCCCACCCCCCCCCCCCCCCCCAGCAGTGGCCTGTTTCTGTAATTCAGGTCCTTGGGGGAGGGAAAGGGGTGGACACAGGAAGCTAGATCCCGCAGTTCACCAGCTTAGGCCAAACAGAGTTTCGGGTTCAGTGAAAGAACCCATTTCAGAGCCACAGTGGAGGACACCTGATGTCTCCACAGCCTGGAGACTGGCTCCCCAGAGTGTTCCAGAAGTGCAAGCCAAGCAAGATGTCTTGTCTCATCTTAGACCATCACGACCATGCCAGCATTCCACTCTTCGGAAGCCAGCCCGCCCCCCCCCATGCTGGGCCGTAGACAGGGGCAGGAAAATTCCATTCTCCTGTGAGGGAGGCTTCTGTCAGCATGCAGGGAATTCTTCTTAGCTGAGTGCTCGTGATCCAAACCCAAGTTTGCCAAAATGTCCAAAGAAACAAAAGCACATACAGGACTATTAGAAACCACAGTGTGACAGTGTGAACAGTTCATAACTAGAAAACAGAAATCAATACAAATACCACAGTGGGCTAGGCGGTGGTGGCGCACACCTTTGATCCCCACACTTGGGAGGCAGAGGCAGGCGGATCTCTGTGAGTTCCAGGCCAGCCTGGTCTACAGAGAGAGTTCCAGGATAGGCTCCAAAGCTACACAGAGAAACCCTCTTTCAGGGGAAAAAAAACAAAAAACAAACAACAACAACAACAACCACAGCAGAACTGGGGACCCGACCCAGTCAACACAGTGTTTGACTCACACACGTGACATCTCATTTCTATCCCTAGCACTGTTAAAGCCGTGGTGCACAGTTGTCGACCCCGTGTTTCGGAGGTGGAGGCAGGAGGATCAGGAGTTCAAGGTCACCTCTGGCTGCAATGTGACTTAAAGGGCGGTTTGAGTTACCAGACAGCCTATCTCACAAAAGAGAGAAAAGAAAAGTGTGGGGGCCACTTTAATAAAGAAGGGCCTCGGGGCTCTGGACACGGGTTCAGTTCTCAGCACCCCCATGGTAGCTCGCAACTGCCTGTAATTCCAGTTCCAGGGGCTCCAACACCCTCAGACAGACAGATGTGTAGGCAAGACACCAGTGACATAAAATTAATGAGAAGGGAAAAGAATGGACCGTAGATGAGACGTGGTGGGTAAAGGCACTTGCTGCCAAGCCTGACAACCTGAGTTTGATCCCAGACAGATGCATAAAGGTGAGGGAAGAGAAATAACCCCACACAGTTGCCCTCTGACCACACGCGTGTACACACACACACACACACACACACACACACACACACACACACGCCTGACGTTAAAGGAAGGAATAAACTGCCGTGGAGTCCCACAGTAAGGATGTTAAATTGTCAAAATGAACCTTGGTGGCAGCACACTACAGTACAGTTGACTCTTGAGATCTCCAGGACTCACAGGACGGAAGGAGAAAACTGACTCTGGGAAATTTTCCTCTGGCAGTTTCCACAAGATGGCCATGACACACATGTGCACACGCATGCCCGCAAAATGAATAAAAATAAGTTTTTATAAGACCCATTCATAGAAAACCTTGTGAGGTGACCTTGAGGATTAAAAGAGCAAATACGTTTTGAGGACTCGGAAGGGTTTTCTGCCCCAGGAACACTGAGCTTGGTTCTGTCTTTGCACCAAGGGACAGCTCCTGGTCACTCTCTGTGTTAACCACTGTTTGTTAAGCTTTGGACAGATGCTAGTCTTTGTCCTTTTCCCTGCCCAGTTCCCTCTTTGCTAAGGAAGTTTGGTTGTGTTCAGGATGGCAAGAAGCCCAGATCCAGGCAAAATATTTGTCTTCCCAGGCACTGCCTTGAAGTAAGGACACCTGTGGACACAGTTCTAGATGAACATGGAAATCAGCTGGGCACACTGCCAAGACGTTTTCTTCCTGATAGTGGAGGAGGATGTGGGCGGTACAATCCTTACACTTTATTTTCTGTCTTATTTCAAGTTATTGTGTGTGTGTAGTGCCCATAAAGTCCAGAGGAGGGCATCAGATCCCTATGAAGAACATGCAGACTTGGAACTCACAGAGATCTGCCTGCTTCTGCCTCCTGAGTGCTGGGGTTAAAGATGTGTGCCATCAAGGTTGGTCTAAGATTGCATTTTATTTATTTTTGAGACAGGGTCTCACTATATAGCCCTAGTGTCCTGGAGCTCATTATATAGATCAGGCTGGCCTTCAACTCACAGAAATCCTCCTTCCTTCTAAGTTCTGGGATTAAAGGCATGTGTCATTTAACTAAGACTACATTTTAAAAAGTATCCATCCATCCATCTATCTATCTAATTTATGTGCATGTGTGTATATCTGTCTGAGAGAGAGAGAAAGGTGTGTGTGTGTGTGTGTGTGTGCGCGCGTGCGCGTGCGCTCATATCACAGCATGCATGTGGAGGTCAGAGGATGACTTTGTGGATGGTTTTCTCTCTCTCTCCTTTTATTTTATTATTTATTTATTTGTTTTTGTGTTTGTTTTTGTTTTTCGAGACAGGGTTTCTCTGTGTAGCTTTGCACCTTTCCTGGAACTCGCTTTGTAGAGCAGGCTGGCCTCGAACTCACAGAGATCTGCCTGCCTCTGCCTCCCGAGTGCTGGAATTAAAGGCGTGCACCACCCCTCACCCCACTCCCCCCCCCACGCGCCTCTCTCTCCCTTTAAGTGAGTTCTGGGGATCAAATTCAGGCCTAAGGCTTGTGTGGCTGAACCGTCTTGTCGACATATTTGGCTATTTCCCCCTTTAAATGTTGTATCCAGAATTAACTGACCTATAACTGTGTTCTCTAAAGAATTACCTTAAATGTTATACACTAGGAAGATGAACATTTATTGTTGTTGTTGTTGTTTTAAAGATTTATTTATTTATTATGTATGCAGAATGTTTGACTGCAGGCCAGAAGAGGGCACCAAATCTCATTACAGATGGTTGTGAGCCACCATGTGGTTGCTGGGAATTGAACTCGGGACCTCTGGAAGAGCAGTCAGTGCTCTTAACCTCTGAGCCATCTCTTCAGCCCGGAAGATGGACATTTATAAGCCATTATTAAAAAAAAAAAAAAAACAAAAAAAAACCAAAAACAAACAAACAAACAAAAAAAACTTCCTTTATCTCTGTCTCTCTCTCTGTCTCTTTTTGAGATAGAGTTTCTCTGTGTAGCCCTGACTGTCCTGGAACTCATTCTGTAGATGAGGCTGGCCTCGAACTCAGAGATCTGCCTGTGTCTGCCTCCTGAGTGCTGGGATTAAAGGCATGCACCACCACTGCCAGGTTTGAAACCTTATTTTTAATGATAGGCTCTCTCATAGGAACTCACTAAGTAGGCTAGACTGGCCAGCCAGTGAGCTCCAGGCATCTGCCCTCTCCATGCCTGGATTATAAGCATGTCTGGCTTTTTAAAAAATGTCAGTTCTGGGGATTGAACTCAGGTCATTGTGCTTACAAAGGTGTAATGGTTTAAATGAGAATGGCCCCCATAGGTTCATATATTTGAATAATTGGTCCTCAGTTGATGGGACTGTTTGGGAAGGATTAGGAGGTGTGGCTTTGTTGGACAAGATATGGCACTGGGGACGGGCTTTGAGGTTTCAAAAGCCCATGGCATGCCTTGTCTCTCTCTTTGACTGCTGCTTGTGGATAAGAATTAAGCTCTCAGTTACTGGCTCAGAGCCATTCCTGCCTGCCTGCTGCCATGCTCCTTGCATGGACTCATCCTCTGAAACTGTAAGCCCCAAATTAAATGCTTTCTTTTATAAGTTGCCTTGGTCATAGTGTCTCCTCATAGCAAAGAACAGTGAAGGCAAGCAATGTTTTGACTGAGTTATCATCCTCAAACCTTAAAACATTTTTCCCCAATTGTTTGGTTTGAGACAGGGTCTCACTATGTGTCCCTGGCTGGCCTGGAACTCACAGAGATCTGCCTGCCTTTGCCTGGAGAACTGTGTATAACCATACCAGGCTCCAAACATTTTTTCACTAGTTTTTCCCCACAATATTAGCTCACAAAGTTGCCTTGTAGCTTTATCGTACATACTTCTTGCTCATCCTTCTGTTCACTCCCCATCTCTCCCAACCCCTCCCACTTGGCTCCTTTCCGCTTTACTGTGACAGGTATTACCCTCTCCCATCTCCCAGAGTGTTCCCTTGGAAGCTCTGTTTCAGCCCCTCAGAAAGCCTGCTAAGCGGCCTCTCCTCCTTCAGAGCTGCTCAAGACCACGCCTACAGAGTGGTTAAGCTCCATAGACCGACCGGCCATGGGATTTCTCTTCCTTCCTTCCTCCGAGATCACCCAGGAATGCTTTGCTCAGATTAAACCTAGTCTTATTAATTTGGTTTGGTTTGGCTTATTGCATCCGCGGAGAAATCCATTGCTGGGGATTAAAAATATGTATCACTTAGGACCTCCCTTCACCCTCAGAGTCCATTTTCTAGTTTCATGATCTGTCTCTCTGTCTCTGTCTCTGTCTCTGTCTCTCACACACACATATTAAAATCTAGGAGCCACATAAGAGAAAACATGCCATATTTGTCTTTCTGAGCCTGGTTTATTTCACTCTATATAATGATTTCCAGTTTCATCCATTTCCCTGCAAATGTCATGATTTCACATTATTTCACAGCAGAATAAATTCCACGGTCTGTATGTACCACATCTTCTTTATCCACCTTTCGGCTGATGGACACCCGGGCTGGTCTCACTCTTAGATATCTTGAGTTTCTTAGGCCGGAAGCCAGGAGTGTCTTAGCTGCTTGCTATGCCTCAGGGACCCTCCTGAAATCAAATAAAGGCCTGGAGCAGCTGCCAGCTGAAGGCTGTCCCTGAAGGAGGGGCTTCTCACTCACCTAGCTATTGGCAGTTCCTCAGCTCTCATTTCTGGATTAAGGGCTGCCCAAGTTTCCTTGTGCCATTGTAACAGGCTTTCCTTGAGAGTAACTGTTGGTGCCAGCAGAGAAGAAGCTGTGTCTTTTTTCTTTCTTTCTTTTTATTTAAAGTTTCTCTTTTAAATGAGTGTATGTATGTATATATATATATATAAGTTTTTCGAGACAGGGTTTCTCTGTAGCTTTTTTTTTTTTTTTTTAAGATTTATTTATTTATTTATTACATACAGTGTTCTGCCTGCATGTGTCCTTGCAAGCCAGAAGAGGGAGCCAGATCTCATCACAGATGGTTGTGAGCCACCATGTGGTTGCTGGGAATTGAACTCAGGACCTCTAGAAGAGCAGCCAGTGCTCTTAACCTCTGAGCCACCTCTGAGCCATCTCTCCAGCCCCTTTTTATTTTTATTTTTAATTGTATGTGTGTGACTGTTTGCCTGGGTACATGTATGTATATGTGCATGTAGTACCCATGGAAGCCAGAAGAGGGCACCAGTTGGAGCTTGAGGAACTGGAGTTGCAGGCAGGTACTCTTTTCTTTTTCTTTCCTTCCTTCCTTCCTTCCTTCCTTCCTTCCTTCCTTCCTTCCTTCCTCCCTTCTTTCCTTCCTTCCTTCCTCCCTTCCTTCCTTCCTTCCTTCCTTCCTTCCTTCCTTCCTTCCTTCCTCCCTTCTTTCCTTCCTTCCTTCCTCCCTTCCTTCCTTCCTTCCTTCCGTTTTCGTTTGTTTGTTTGTTTTGTTTTTCGAGACAGGGTTTCTCTGTAGCTTTGGTGTCTGTCCTGGATCTCGCTCTGTAGACCAGGTTGGCCTTGACCTCAGAGAGATCCACCTGCCTCTGCCTCCCGAGTGCCGGGATTAAAGGCGTGCGCCACCACCGCCCGGAGCAGCAGGTACTCTTACACCAAGCCATCTCTCCAGGGCAGTGGTCCCAGTTCTTATAAATTGACTGAAAGCTGAGGCCTAAAGCTTACTTCTCAGCCAAGCATCCAGCATCCAACCCAGCAGGTGGGGGGTGGGCACACACTCTTCAGGGGGCACAACATGCTACCTCTCCATTTTCCCAGCAGGAGAAATATCCCAATGACTG
This sequence comes from Onychomys torridus, assembly GCF_903995425.1. Classification (NCBI taxonomy): domain Eukaryota; kingdom Metazoa; phylum Chordata; class Mammalia; order Rodentia; family Cricetidae; genus Onychomys; species Onychomys torridus. The sequence goes on along the minus strand of NC_050460.1, from coordinate 62,599,182 downwards.
CAAGGAAGCCAGGCAACTCTCTTCTCTCCTTCTGCCCTTCTTCCAGGCTACACTCCTGCTCACCCACAAATCTAAATCTCTCCCTTCAAGAGTCCAGATTTTCCAAAACAAAAGTCCCTCAGTCTTGCAGTGGAAGAGGTAATCCTCTCCAACGCACGAAGAGAACTTGCCTGTGGTGCTTTGCCTGTGAACCGGCTGACGGGTAGGGGAACCACTCCCCCACAGAATGAGCAAATACAGACAATAAAGGCCACTGCTGCATGCCAGTCCTCAAGGCCAGCCTCCACTCGTCACCCCAGGGTGGCTCTGTGCATTCCTCCCCGCGTGTGTGTAAGCGGTTCTTTCTCAAAATCTTTCCTCCACTTGGCTCTTCCCTCCAGGTCTTTCAGCTCTCCAGCGGTGTCAGGGTCCCAGGTTAGCCTCCTCTCTGTGGTCACTGGCTGATGCCAACTTGCCCCTCACCGGCATTCCAATCAGGAGGCCCCGGAAGCTCTCTTTCCTGTTCATTTCTCCCGCAGGAAGTCACACATCTCCCAGAACCCCAGCACCCAGAGTCGCAGAATTGCCTTACCTGCCATAGACAAATATTTATGCCAGGCCTAAGAACCCAGCTGCATTATTCCACCAGCAAGGAGCCCTCCTTCTTGACAAAGAATATGGATTTTGTTCCGTTTACGATTCATTTTCCTTAAATGTGGTCTATGGGGGGTGGGCAGGACCTTCACTACCGTGGTGACTGCTCCTTCCAGAGACATTTACATATTTACACAGTTGGCCAGAATCTGGTTTATATTTCCAAGTCTCCCTTGCAACTGAAGGCTATGCTACCAAAGTTTTCAAAATGGTAATCTATTCGTTTTGTGTGCATGTGAGTGTTATGTGTGTGGGTATGAGCATGCCATGGTGCATTTGTGGGGGTCAGAGGACAGCTTTGGGAGTAGGCTCTCTCCTTCCACTTTTATGAGGGTCCCAGGAATCAAGCTTGGACCTCCAGCCATCTTGCTTGGTTTTTGATACCTCATGTGGCCTGGGTTTACTGTTATGACTTTGGACTCCTGATTCCTCTGCTTCTGTGCTGGAGTCACAGGCAGGGGCCACTGTGCCCAGCTGGAGTGGCAGGCAGAGGCCACTGTGCCCAGCTGGAGTCACAGGCAGAGGCCTCTGTGCCCAGCTGGAGTCACAGGCAGGGGCCTCTGTGCCCAGCTGGAGTCACAGGCAGGGGCCTCTGTGCCCAGCTGGAGTCACAGGCAGGGGCCACTGTGCCCAGCTGGAGTGGCAGGCAGGGGCCACTGTGCCCAGCTGGAGTCACAGGCAGGGGCCTCTGTGCCCAGCTGGAGTCACAGGCAGGGGCCACCTTGCCCAGCTGGAGTCACAGGCAGAGGCCTCTGTGCCCAGCTGGAGTCACAGGCAGGGGCCACTGCGCCCAGCTGGAGTCACAGGCAGGGGCCACTGGGCCCAGCTGGAGTGGCAGGCAGGGGCCACCGTGCCCGGCTGTATGCTATCAATTTGTCAGAAAGGAGGGAAGGGGGAAAAACTAAGGCAACCACCCAGCTTCTCCTCCTCATCCAGACGGCTCAAATGTGCGCATGGTGAGGAGTCATCTAAGGCCAAGTGCTCCATCAGAGACTCCTGCTTCTACCGGACAGAACAACAGAGAGAAGGCATGGAGACCCCTGAGGGTCCTACTCTGCTTTAAGTTCCCACGGGAGAGGACTAGATGGTGTTTCCCATCACATTCAAATCACGGCATTTCACAGCCACACTCATATGAAAGGATGAACTGCCTCCAGCCCTCTGCCTATAAGCATGCCAAAGTCTACCGTAACTGACATTAGGAGAGGGCTCTGTGGTTAAGAGGGTTTACGCTTCTTGCAGAGGACCTCAGTCAGTTCTCAGAATTCATGAAGGCAGTTCACAACCACTTGTAACTCCAGCTTTAGCAGATCCAACACCCTCTTCTGGACTCTGAGGGTACTTGCACACATGTGCACATGTCCACACACTCATATTCAAAGTCAAAAATAAAATGGATACCTCAGTCAAAGAAAATGTTAAATCTAAAAAAATCCAGGCATGCTGGCGGGGGTGGCGCACGCCTGTAATCCCAGCACTCGGGAGGCAGAGGCAGGTGGAGCTCTGTGAGTTCGAGGCTAGCCTGGTCTATAGAGCTAGTCCAGGAAAGGCTCCAAAGTTACAGAGAAACCCTGTCTCAAAAAACCAAAAGAAAAAAAAAGAAAAAAAAAAAAAGAAAAAAAAATCCAGGCACATGTTATCCAGGAAATCTGGGAGACTATGCAGGGACCAAGTCTAGGAACAGTAGGAATAGAGGAAGGAGAAGAAACCCAGGGCAAAGGCCCGATCATCAAATAGACTGACTGGACCAGAAGAGGAAGTTCCCTCAGCACATAATAGTCAAAACACTCAATGTACAGAACAAAGACAGAACAGTAAACGCTGCGAGAGAAAAATACCAAGTAACATACAAAGGGATTACACCCAGCTTGTCCTTTTTTTAACTTAGTTTAATTTTTTTTTTTCTCAAGACAGGGTTTCTCTGTGTAGCTCTGGCTGTCCTAGAACTCATTCTGTAGACCAGGCTGGCCTCAAACTCACAGAGATCCACCTGTCTCTGCCTCTCAAGTGCTGGGATTAAAGGCATGTGCTACTACTACACCAGGCTTTATGCCCAGCTTCTCAATGAAGACTTTTAGATGAGGACTCTAAAAGCCAGAAGGGTCTAGACAGATGTGCCGCAGACTCTAAGAGACCACAGATGCCAGCCCAGACTACTAAACCCAGCAAAACTTCAAACCGCAATACATGGAGAAAATAGGGCATCCCAAGATAAAACAAAATGTAGACACTATCTACAAATCAAGCTCTACCAAAGAGGCTAGAAGGAAATCTCCAACCTAAAGAAGTCAGCTACAACACCAGGTGGTGGGGGGTACACACACCTTTAATCCCATCACTCGGGAGGCAGAGGCAGGTGGAGCTCTGTAAGTTCCAGGACAGCCTGGTCTACACAGAGAAACCCTGTCTTGAAAAAACAAAACAAAAACAAAAATAACAAAAAAAAAAAAAAAAAAAAAAAAAAGGAAAGAAAGAAAAAAGTTAACCACAGCCATGAAAACACAGGGAATATATAATGTCAGAGCAGCAAATCAAAAGAGAAGAAGTGCATGTGTGCACATACTCCACACACACACACACACACAGACACACACATATACACACGTACACACATACACATATATACACACATATACACATACACACATACATACATACACACACACATACACACACACACACACACACACACACCACCACCACCACCACCACCACCACCACCACCACCACCACCACCACCACCACAATGAAATAACAGGAATCTCCACACATTGCTCATTGATATCTGTTGGGTTTGAATAGGAATGCCCCCTTCAGCTCATCTATTTGAACACTTGGTCATTAGGGAGAGGAGATACTTGACAAGGATTAGGAGGCGTGGCCTTGGAAAGGTCTCCCACGCTCGTGGATTGCTAGGATTGATAAAGTAAGAATGGCCGTCCTACCAAAAGCAATCTACAGACTCAATGCAATCCCATCAAAATCCCAACACAATTCTTTACAGGACAATTTCCAGCTTCATATGGAAATACATACACACAAAGGAAACTCAGGATAGCTAAAACTGCAGGGAAAGGGGGCTGGCTAAAGGAACCCACCCGACCTGGAGCCCAGAACCAGGAAAAGAAACAGCCTGGATCTGGGACCTGAGCCAGAGAAATGAACACTTTATCCCTAAACCCAGAACTAAGGAAACATGTCCTGATTCTGAAACCAGTGCCAAAGAAACACACTTTGTCCCTAGAATCAGAGCCAATGAAAGTAATATGACCTGGCCTTAGAATTAGAACCAAAACGCCAGAGAAAGAAACACAGATGGGTCTGAAATCAGGGCCATCTCTGCCCCTGTCCAACAAAACTAACCAATCCCTGAGCAGAAAAAACTAACCAATCCCTGGACAGAAAATCTCCCTGGAGAAACTCCACCCCTAAGAAATCCTATATAAACCACTCTGCCTGTTCGGCAGTGGGCTGTTCTTTCCACCCTGGTAGAGGTAGCTAGTCACTCTCCTGGACGACTCCTTCCCTCTGGGGACTGAGCAAGGCAAGCAGAAAACGTTACAACTTTTCTGTTGAGCCAGAGGAGATTGCTACATTTCTGTAGGGGTTTCCCCTTTTGCAGAGTGAAGCAAAAAGAAGCAACATCTTAGGCTGGAGAAGAACTTTGCTGGGAAGCCCCCTTAAGTGAGGGCTGAGAAAAGTTCAGCTGCAGAGGCTCTCCAGGAGAGAGGCAGGATTGCTATAGCCTGCAGGGAGACCATCCCCCACCACACCCCAACTCAAGGTACTGCCTGACTCCCCAAACAGTCAGGATACCTTTCCCCCAGAGTTGCAACACCCACTTACAAAAACAAACCTGAATTATAAAAGAACCGCTGGAGGTATCACCATCCCCAATTTCAAGCTCCACTACAGAGCTATAGTAATAAAAATAGCATGGTATTGGCACAAAAACAGACATATTGATCAATAGAATCAAACTGAAGACCAAGACATAAATCCACACACCCATGGACACCTGATTTTTGATAAAGAACCCAGAAACACAAAGGAAACATGACAGTGTACTGGTTGGTTTTCTGTCAACTTGTTACAAGCTCAAGTCATCAGAGAGGAAGAAACGGAACCTTTCAGTTGAAGAGATGCCTCCATGAGATCTAGCTATCTGGCATTTTCTCAATTAGCGATCAATGGGGGAGGGCCCAGCCCACTGTGGATGGCACCATACCTGGGCTGGTCCTGGGTTCTATAAGAAAGCAGGCTGAGCAAGCCATGATGAGCAAGCCAGTAAGCAGCACCCCTCCATGGTCTTTGCAGCAGCTCCTGCCTCCAGGTTCCTACTCTGTTGAGTTCTTGTCCTGACTTCCTTCATTGGTGAACAGCAATGTGGAAGTGTAAGCCAAATAAACTCTTTTCTCATCAACTTGCTTTTTGGTTATGGTGTTTTGTTTGCAGCAACAGAAACCCTAACTAAGACAGACAGCATCTTCAATAAATGGTGCTGGTCAAACTGGATTGTTCCGTGTAAAAGAATCCCAATAGATCCACACTTAGCACCTGCACAAAACTCCAAATGGATCAAAGATCTCAACATAGAACCGGATACACTGAACCCAATAGAAGAGAAAGTGGGGAATTAGCCTTGAACTCAGCGGCACAGGAAAAGACTTTCTGAACAAAACATCATTAGCAGACACTAAGATAAAACAATTAATAAATGGGGCCTCATGAAACTGAGAAGCTTCTGCATGGCAAAGGACACCATCATTTGGGCAAAGTGGCAGCCTACAGAATGGGAAAAGATTTTTACCAACTACACATCTGATAGAAGGCTAATATTCAAACTATACAAAGCACTAAAAAAAAAAATAGATATCAAGAAAACAACTTAATAAAAATGGGGTACAGATCTAACCAGAGAATTCTCAAAAGAGGAAACTCAAATGGTTGGCTGAGAAACACTTTAAAAAACGTTCAACATCCTTACATTAGGGAATGTAAATCAAAACTACTTTGAGGTTTCATCTTATGCTAGTCAGAATGGCTGAGATCAATAACACAATGACAGCTCATGCTGGTGAGGATGTGGAGTAAGGGGAACACTCATCATTACTGATGGAAATGCAAACATCCACTATGGAAATCAGTGTGGTGGTTCCTCAGAAAGATGGGAACTGATCTATCTCAAGTTCCAGCTATACCACTCTTGGATATACCCAAAGGAATTCATCCTACTACAGAGATATTTGTTCAACCACATTTATTACTGGTCTATTTATAAAAGCCAGAAGTTGGAAACAACCTAGATACTCCTCAATAGAATAATGGATAAAGAAAATGTGATACATTTACATAATGGAGTATTACTCAGCTGTTAAAAAAATCACAGGTAAATAGTGGAATTAGAAAAAAAAAATCATGAGTGAGGCATCCCAGAACCAGAAAGAGAAATATGGTATGTATTTACTTACAAGTGGATATTAGCTAGTAAGTCCATGATTGCCAAGCTACAATTCATAGAACCACAGAGGGTAGATATATGGTAAAGACCTGGGGTGGGGGAGGCAAATAGATCTCATAAAAGTGAAGTAGGATAGACAGTTATGGATGGGTGGGGAACTAGAACAGGAGGACCAAGTGGGGAGGGAGAGGGATGAGGGGGACAAGGGAGAGAATACGGAGAGAGACAGGGGAAGCTAAGGACCAATTGAGGGGGAGTATGGAAACCTAATACAGTAGAAGCTGCCTAAAATATATACATACAGGAAGGCAATCTAACTGAAATCGATAAATAATGTGAAAGACTGAGTCCCAACCAGCCATCTCTTGTCACCAAATGAAGCTTCCAGTCCCAGGATTAGGTTACAGCTAATGGAATTGTTGGCCAAAGGGGTCCCATGGGAGTCCCCAGACAACCCAGGCTGTAGCCAAGACTGTAGGCTGCTCTGCACACACTGACGGCAGGGCTGCACTGATGAAGACACCGCTGCCTACATGACCCACTGGACAAAGGTAAGTCAAGCGGGGGCCTACACGGAGCCTTCATCCCCACATTCTGGCGTCTTTGGCACGGGAAGGCACTCTGCCCACTACCAAAAGAGAAACATAAACACCAGTGTAACCACAAACCCTTGGGTTGACAGTGGTGTCCTGCCTGCAGGACATGCTAGTGCAGTGGTGGTATAAAGCATGTGGAGTCGCGGCCCAATGTCTGATTTGACTTAAGACCCACTCCACGGGATGGGGGAACCCATACCCAACACTGCTTGGGTGACCAAGAACCTGAGACTAGATAGCTCGGGGACCAAAGGTAAAACCAACTAATAATGGTCCAAAAAGAAAAAAAAAATAGCATTAAAATGATTCCTAACGACATTCTGCTATACTCATGGAACAATCCTTTGCTCAGCCATCATCAGAGAAGCTTCCTCCTGCAGCAGATGGGAACAAATACAAAGACCCCAAAGCCGGATGTTATACAGCAAGTGAGAGATCTTGGAACCTTGTGGAAGAGGACATGGAAAGAGCCCGAGGGGTGGAGGACACTAAGAAAACATGGCCCTCTCAATCAACTTGAGCAAAGCTCATATGAACGCACAGAGACTGAGGTAGCATGCTCAGGGCCTGCACAGGCCCGTGCCAGGTCCTCTATGTGTGTATTATGGCTTCCGGTTTAATGTTTTAGCCATGGGAACGAGTGGGTCTGTTTCTTGTGCCTTCTCTTGGGCTCTTTTCCTTCTGTTTGTTTTGTCCAACTCCAAGCTTTTTATTTTATCTTATTTTGTTTTATTATCATCCCTTAGAAGCCTGTTTATTTTCTAAGGAGAGACAGAAAAGGATTGGATCCAGATGGGAGGCAAGGTGGAGAGGAGCAGGGCCGAGTAAAGGAAGGGGAAACCATAATCAGGATCTATTATGTGAGAAATAAATCTATTTTCAAGAAAAGGGGAAAGATAAGATGCTAAAAGGCAATAAATAAACAATAAATCTTAAAAAAGAAAAGCTCTAGCACAATGTCATACGGTCAACCGCAAGCCTCAGCAGTTTATTAAAATGATGGTGTCTTTAGTGCACACATCTGTGGAGTTCAGCTTATCTTGAGGCTGGCTGAGCTGGGCTGATGTCAGCTGGATTCACTAGAGTGTCTGGGGCGGATTGTCGGTTGGCCAGGAAGCTGTTGATTTTGGTTGAGCTCATTCATACGTCTGAGGCTCAACTGTCTGTTGGCTGACCTAGCGTGGCCTCAGCTGGGCTCGCTTATAGGTGCTTGGCCCAGTTCCACATCCTCTTATCACAGAGCAGGCCAGCCTAGACAGGCTCTCATGGCCGTGGGTGAGAACAAACCCAATTACACAAGCACCTTTTTATGTAACGCTTGTATAATGTTCACTAAATTCCTATTGACAAAAGCAATTGTAAAGGGGATCCTGGAGCCAGAAAGGGAAGGCTCCAAAGGAGGAACAGAGGCCATTCATGCTTGAAGATGACTAAGGTGCTGGCCAGTGGCACACCATGGAGCCGGGCCTCCAAGGACACTGTTGAGCTGCTGAGGAGCATGTGACTCTGTAGTTAACACTGACAGTCTTTGGCACCAGATCCTGGGGGCTGTCCTTTCCTCACTGGGACTGCCTTTCTGTTTGTTTGTTTGTTGTTTTCTGTCTCCTTTGTAACCTCCTGATTCAAAATCTAGAGCAGGAGTGTTTCATTGACAGCACCTAGACTCTTGCCCTGACGTAGTTCCCTAGGAGGAAGGAAAGAAATGGGTGCGGCTGGGCATGGACCTCATCTGGAGGTGCTAGCCCTGCATGGGCACAGGAGAGCATCGTCAGTCTCTAGCACTGGCCAGACAGGAGCAGCTTGTGCTGTGGCTGCAGGGGTAGGGCCTGCTTCCCTCTCAGAGCCTGGGAAATTCTCTGCGCATAGGAAAAGGGCTGGTGTGGTAGGTCACTGAAACACCAAAAGAGAACCATGGTGGGGGGCGGGGGAGGAAGAAGAGGAGGGTGACAATGTGTGTGGGGGAGGGGAGACAGACCCTCTGGCTGCCTAGCTCTCCATTCATTCATTCATTCATTCATTCATTCATTCATTCATTCATTCTCTCTTCTGTTTTTATTTAAAAGATCAAGAGCTGTCTTAATATGTTCAAGTATGTCAAATGTGTTGCTCTGATTGGTTAAAATAAAACACTGATTGGCCAGTAGCCAGGCAGGAAGTATAGGTGGGACAAGCAGAGAAGAGAATTCTGGGAAGTGGAAGGCAGAGGCGGAGAGAGCTTCCAACCGCCGCCATGACAAGGGGGATGTAAGGCACCGGTGAGCCACGAGCCACGTGGCAAGTTATAGATTAATAGAAATGGATTAATTTAAGATAGAAGAAGCAGATAACAAGAAGCCTGCCACAGCCATACAGTTTATAAGTAATATAAGCGTCTGAGTGATTATTTTATATGTGGGTTGTGGGACCGCAGGGGCTTGGTGGCACCTGGAGAGAAGCTCTCC
>NC_050460.1:61175051-61257551 GCF_903995425.1 Onychomys torridus | reverse complement strand
GTTCCCATTTTACTAAGTGACATAGGCTCTGCTGTGTGACACTTACACAATGGAGGAAACCACAGAAATGGTTTTCTTGGGGCTATCTGGAAAGCTCCATGCCACCCTGGCTTCCAGAAGAATCTAGAAGAGTCCCACCTTGATGTCTCTGACATCTACTCAAGAACTTCAAAACTCTGAGTCAGCCTTGGAATTGACCTCACTGGGGGATGGGAGTGTTTCCTTCATTAGGATAGTGACTGACTCCAGCATGGCTTAGGTAACTGTGAGTCTTTTCACCAAAGAAAGACAAAGACGGAAGACTTGTCCTTCTCGGCCAAGCTTCCAAATCTGGTTTAAAGGACCAAATATTTCAACATGAGACAAGATAAGCCAACTCTCTTGGTTAGTTTTGCTGTCAACCTGACACACTTGGGAAGAGATAGACCTCAACTGAGGAACTGTCTCTATCATCTTGGCCTGTGGTTATGTCCAGGGGGCATTCTCTGATTGCTAGTTGATGTAGGTTCCACTATGGGTGGTGCCATCCCTAGGCCGGTGGGCCTGAGCTGTATAAGAAAGTTAGCTGAGAGTGAACCAGGAAGCAAACCGGTAAGACATGTTCTTCCATGGTCTCTGGAACAGTTCCTACCTCTAGGCTCCTGCCTCCAGGTTCCTGCTGTGGCTGTCCTTGAGGATGGGCTGTAAACCGTAAAGCAAATAAACCCTGTCTTTCCTCAAGTTGCTCTTGGTCATTGTGTTTATCACAGCAAAGGAAAACCAAACTCGGACATGAAGGGAACATGAATGCTGAGTCTGGAAGCCATGGAAAGAAGCACACAGTCTTAGGACCTCAGTCTGCCCTCTGCCAACAGCGTGCCCCCCACTCCTTGGCACATTCTCTGTGGACACGGTGGGATGGCATGCTGTAAAACCCTCAAGTGTGCGTGTCTTCCTAGTATACATTGCAAATGTTTTTAACTCTGTCCAAATTCCTGGGATTGTCTGGCCAGCTTTTAAAAATTATCTTTCTAAATAGCAAACAAAGTATCAGACTTCATTGTGGCATTTTCAAACAAATTTTGTTTTCACTGACTCTCCCCACCCATATCCCCGCCCCTCCTTGTTGCCGCCTCTCCCCAGTCACCCCCCCTCTTCGCTTTCCTGTCACGTGACTTCTGTCCTTCCTCAACTCCCTTCTCAACACCTCTCTATCCTCTCTTGTATCTCCTTTAGTTTCATAGCCTATAGGCACACTCACACCCACTTAAACACACACACACACACACACACACACACACACACACACACACACACGTATATGTATGTTTATATATGTGTGTGAAAACAAAAGCTAGGATCTGTACATACATGAGAGAGACTATGTGATATTTGTCTCCCTGGAGCTAAGGTACCTAACTTAATAGTAAACTTTCCAGGTACACATGTTTTCCTGAATACTTCATGATTTTCTTTTCTTTTTTTTCTTGAAGGCTGAATAAAATTCCGTTGGGTATATGCCACATTTTCCAGTATCCATCCATCTGCTGATGGACATCCATGCTGCCTCCACTTACTAGCTCTTGTGAGGAGAGCAATAATGAACATGGATGTGCAGCTATCTCTGTGGCAGGAAACAGAGTCCTTTAGGTGATGCCCAGGAGTGGGATGGCCTGGTTTCCATAATGGCTTCACTAGTTTGAGCTCCTCTTTCCCTAAACCCTCACCAGTGTTTGTTGTCTGTTTTCTTGACATCGCCACTCTGACTTGGGGTGGGGCATGGAATCTCAAAATAGTTTTAATTTGTGTTGCCCTGATGGCTAGGGGTGTTGAATACTTTTTAAAATACTCACCAGCCATTTGTGTTGCTTCTTCTTCTTCTTCTTCTTCTTCTTCTTCTTCTTCTTCTTCTTCTTCTTCTGAGATCTGTCTGTTTATTTTAATAGTCCATTTATTAACTGGCAGGAATTTCTTTTAGTGTTTAATTTTTATAGTTCTTTGTATATTCTATATACTAGTCCCCCGTCTGAAGTGTAGCTGGCAGAAGCTCTGCCCATTCTGTAGGCTGTCTGTTTGCTCTGCTCGTGTCTTTTTTCTGTGTAGACACTCCTTTTCTTGGGCTGGTCGTCCTCTTTTAATCAATTAGTTAAGTGATGGGGACCAGAGTCACGTTAACGTGACAACCGAGGCCAAGAAGTGCAGGTCAAGAAGTAATGGGCGCACCTTCCTGTTTTTTGAGAGGGCTCAGAATTTTTTTGTTTTCTGGCCTTCGTCTTCTCCCTGAGGGTCAAACAACTGGATCTAAATTAATGTTAATGGTTTTGTTAATAGTTTAAAAGCATACCTTGAAATTGAGCGATTAAAACCTCCTGGCTTGCAGAATTTCTTCTGTAATTTGTCCATGATTTTTTCCTAGCTAATAGAGCTCCTCAAAAGGTGTGCTGTTCCAAGTGAGGCTTAGAACAGCAGCAATTAGAAGAAATGGCTTATGAAGACTTCAGTGTGTGTGTGTGTGTGTGTGTGTGTGTGTGTGTGTGTGCGCGCGCATGCGTATACCCTCAAATGTGTTGGAGAAGGCAGAGGAGAGAAAGAAGAGTTAGTATGTGTTCAGAGAAGCCGAATTGCTGCCCATGTACATTCTTAATCTAGACACTAGTACTGAGGCTCCAGAGGATAGACGAGACTCTCCTTAAAGATTGGCATGTGCCAGGCAGGGACAGCTGATAGCATAGAAACTACTCATCTGTATGACTTTGTGGGTTTACAGGGCTGGGGGTTATTTGGGTTATATGCCTTCAAATGGGCCTCCAGGGCTCTGGGGTGGAGATAGCTCAGTCAGCAAGGCACTTATTTTGCAAGTTTGAAGATCTAAGCTTGATCCCTAGGACCCATGTTCAAATTCTAGGCATGGGGACATATGCTTGTAATCTCAACTCTGGGGAGGTGGAGGCAGGAGGATTCCTGGGGCTTGCTGGTCAGCCTGTCTAGCCTTGTTGGTGATCTCTGGGTCAAGGAAAGGCCTATCTCTAAGGAGGTAGACAGCCTTCCTGAGGTTCACGTGGACGCAGAGTGACACACAGTAGTCTTCAGAATATTGGAGCAACTCCATCCTTTGAAACGAGTCCAGTCGGATTGTACACGGGCAATTTGGCAACTTTGAACAGCTGTGGTTTCGTAGGTGTTTTCCAGCTCTCACTCAGTTAGGCAGTGACAGTGGTGTGATGGCGGGGTGAGAATTTTAAGACAGCTGTGTCCTGTGAACAATAGAAAGTCTTCGTTTTCAGAACCCGAGATGGAAAAATTACAGAGGGAAGCTAGCAGGGAGTCATGTTCGTGAAGGCTTGAGTTCTTCAGCTTGAAAGATCTCAGCCCTCGCATTTGACTTCCCAGACTCCCAGGAGGCAGTCTTAGAAAAGTAACAAATCCAACAGGCGTTCACTAAGAATCTCCTGCAGTTCCCTGAGGAGTTGTCAATGGAGACCTAAGACAAGTTTGTCTTTGTTCCAGACAGGTCTCATGTAGCCCAGGCTGCCCTTGAACTTGCTATGTAGCCAAGGATCACCTTGAACTTCTGATTCTTCCTGTCTCCATCTTCCAACTAAGATTATAGGCTTGTGCTACCATGACAACCTACTGGACTTAAAACAAAAAAATAAAACAACAACATCCCCCCCCCAAATTCGATAACTACAACTTGACAAATATTTTTTTTTTACAAATGGTTTGTAAATCATTAGCCATAGCCATAAATAATATTTAATGGTTACTATGTCTCAAATTATACATATTGTTTATTTTTGTTTTTGTTTTGAGACAAGGTTTTGCTGTGTAGCCCAGGCTGACCTTGAAGTCACAACCTCCTTTTTTAGCCTCTCAAGTGCTGGGACCACCTCGCCCAACTATGTACTGCCCTTTAATATTTTTTAATTTGTATTTTTAAAGGTAGTTTTATTCTTTGAGTGTGTGTGTGTGTGTGTGTGTGTGTGTGTGTGTGTGTGTGTGTACACATTCACGTGCTCAAATGAGTGCCAATGCCGCAGTAGAATGGAACTCAGGCCATCAGGCTTGTTGACAAGCCCCTTCCCCACTGAGCCATCATCATCTCGCTGACTCCCTACTGTTCTTTTTCAAACAGTGTCAATTTGCCTTAGTAATGAAGCTTTTGTTTTTCCTAAACTTTGGTACACTAGCAGTAACAGAGGGCTTGGCAGGGGCTGTAATTCAGTAGTTCAAAGCTTGCCTCTCTTGCCCAAAGGTCCCAGGTTTGACTCCCCAGCTCCACAAACAAGGGTCCAGCTCCATCCAGTGTTTGGCTCAGTGGTTGGGAACACATTTGGCAGCTCATGGCTGTCTGTAGCCCCAATTCCAGGGGATCTGACGCCCTCACACAGACAGACATGCAAGCGAAACACCAACGCACATGAATGAAAAATAAACCATTAAGGGGAAAAAAAAATCCCAGTTGAAGCCAGGCAGTGGCGCATGCCTTTAATCCCAGCACTCGGGAGGCAGAAGCAGGTGGATCTCTGTGAGTTCGAGGCCAGCCTGGGCTACCAAGTGAGGTCTAGAAAAGGCTCCAAAGCCACACAGAGAAACCCTGTCTCGAAATACCAAAAAAAGAAAAAAGAAAAAAAGAAAAATCCCAGTTGACACTTTCTTTACTCTTTTTAAGGAGCGACGAAAATTTGGTCCCTTGGGGTGGAATATTCCCTATGAATTCAATTCTGCTGACTTCTCAGCCAGTGTCCAGTTCATTCAAAACCACCTCGATGAGTGTGATATTAAAAAGGTGAGTGCAATTGTTGGGTTTTTGCCTGTCTGTTTTCTAGTTTTTCGTTACAGCCTATGACACGGAATGAACTAGCTGAGGTCTCTCTGGGAACCTCTTCCAGAGGGACAGGTACAGTACTCTAATCAGCTGGTCCACTCACTCTCTCCTCTCTAACCAACATATTCACATTTTGTTTCCCTCCCCTGAAGGTGCCTGTCAGTATAACGATGAAACTCTGTGCTGTAAAAATACAGTCATGTCCCTAATGCCATTCCTGGACCCCACGAGTAGTGGGATGACCTCAGTCAGGCCTGCCTTCTTTGATCTTCCTCCTGCTAGCTGATGAGGCAGTTCTTTTTTATCTTAAGTCCCTTTTCACCATTAAAAAATACTTATTTATGTATTACTTATGTGTGTGTGTACTCAAGTATGAGTTGTGCAGCATGTATGTGTAGTACCCTTGGAAGCCAGAAGAGGGCATCAGGTCCCCTGGACCCAGAGTTACAGATGGTTGAGTCACCATGTGGGTGCTGGGAACCAAATCTGCATCCTCTGCAAGAGCATCAATTGTAGTTAGAGTTTTCCTACCTGGCCCAGAGTCAGGACAAATCTCTCTTACCCGCCAGTCCCATAGTCGTTCAGACCCAACCAAGAAAGCACACAGAAACTTATATTGCTTACAAACTGTATGGCCGTGGCAGGCTTCTTGTTATCTACCTTTTCTATCTTAAATTAACCCATTTCTGTTAGTCTATACTTTGCCACATGGCTTGTGGCTTACCAGTGTCTTTACATGTTGCTTTTCATGGCAGCTGCTGGCGGTGTCTCTCTCCAGTCTCTCACCTCCCAGCATTCTCTTCTCTGTTGTTCCACCTATACTTCCTGCCTGGCCACTGGCCAATCAGAACTTTATTTACACAGAGCGATATCCACAGCACTTCCCCTTTTCTTTTTTTTTTTAAGGAAGGTTTTAACTTTTACATAGTACAATTACATATAACAAAACAATTATCAAGCAAGAATTACAGTTACAATATTAAAGAAGATATCCTATCTATCTTATATTTGTGAGTCTAAGGTTTTATATCTAACTTATCTTCTATCATAACTGAGGAAATTATGACTATCTAGCCTTCAACCACATCAAAGACCTCAGAAGGAATATAATAATACCTGAGAACTGGGAGAAGGACGCAAGCAACTTTCGGGAGTCTTGCAGGGTAGACAGAGACAGCTGGCAGCCTGGACAGTCACCTAATGTTTCTCAGCACCATTGGTGCATTTAAATTGGCTACAGGCCTAGAGTATCTGACAGACCATTTTCAGAAGCAGGAATTCTGAAAGACCATCTTACCCTGTCTTGGCAAAGTATAGTGGTCACCTTTCTATGGGTCCTGCATGTCCAGGTGATCGAGCAGTCCAGGCTGAGCCATCTCTCCAGCCTCCCCCACTCCTCTACTGTATTTTGTGGTGGTACTAGAGATTGAACCCAGGGCTTCACATAGGCTCAACAGTGCAGTGTCACCAAACTGCATTCCCAACCATAAAGTCACTTCTTTTCTTAACTTATTACATTTATTTGTTTGTTTGTGTATTGTGTGTTTGTGATGTACATGCATGAGTGCAGGCATTCATGCACCATGGCACACATATGTAGGCCAGAGGACAATTTTCAGGAGCTGGTTCCTTCTTTTTCGCTTGTGGGTCCTGGGATAGGAGCTCATGTCTTCAGGCTAGGTAACAAGTGCTTTTACATGCTGAGCCCCAAGAACTTAGCTCATGTCTTAATTTTTAAGTTCAAGCATTAAATAGGAACTAAAAAATTTTTTTGGCAGTACTGGTGATTGAACTTATAGCCTTGCACATGCTAGACAGTTTCTCTACCACTGAGCCATACCTCATCCCTAGTGGTCACTTCTAGTGATGGTTACTAATCATCATGGTGTAGACTTCCCAGTCTCCATGGTGCTTATGTATGCATTTTTGCCCATACCATCATGAAGTTGACATAAAAGGTGTCACCAGTATTCCCACTTAACTGATGGGTGGCTTCCTTGAGGTCACATAGCTGGGAGTGCAAGCCTGGTTGTCTCTACTCACAGGCTGTGAAAGGTTGGAAATCTACTTTTTCAGGCTCCTAGGTAAGTCAGTGAACCTTTTGACCCATTTCCTCCTCCATAAAGTAATGGTAGGCAGCATCTTTGAGGAACAGAAGAATTAGCGCATAGTAGAGACTCAGTAGAGACCACTTTCACTCTGTGTCTCTCTCCCTGCCCATAGTAGGACTCTTCCAGATTGCTGTAGGCACTGTGGTGGTGTTAGGATCTGGTGAGCCATGATGAATGTTCACCTGGGGTGGACGGAAGTTAGAACCAAACTGTCGTTTTCTCCTGAAATGGCAAAAGGACAATAAATTAAGACTGTGGCAGCGTGATGAAAAATTATATTGTATAGGATCATATTCTGCAGTTATTTATCATGTCAGCATATACAAATAATAGCTGCCTTGAAATGGTTGCTTTGAAAGGCAACCACACTGAAAAGTAAAAGTTTAACCAATAAGTGAATAAAAATAAGAAGCCAAACTCCAGACACATCCTCACTTTTCCTTGACTCCAAATGCACTGAGTTGTTTTTCTTTAAATATCTGTGAATAGCAGAATTATATTGCTAGTATAAGATTGCTAGGAAATTAATGACTCCATTGATGTGGTTTTAGCTTACAGAACGAGACAGCACAGGATGGCATTGTGGAAAAGTCTTGGGAATAAATATTTTCCTATTTGTTCTCCTACTGATTCTGGAAAAAATCTACTGCTAGTAAAGAACATTAAAGCTCCCTGTCCTTGATCTTGCTCTTCTCTTCATTAGGTAGCACCCTTGCCCCTCTGTCACAGAGTGGCGTTTATTGTAATGAGGGTTGCCGGTGATCACAGTCAAAGAGAGGACATTTCTGTTTGACATAATCCACAGTCCCCTTCTCTTCTGATGTAGATTTTTCTTTGGCGAACGAACTGGAGCGGGTCCAGCCACATAGCAGTGAGTTGTTACTCATATGAGATAAAGAATAATTTTCTATGCAGCTGTTCGAGTTTCATTCAGCAGCTGTGATAAAACGCTCTTACTGGAAGCGACTTGGGGGGCGGGGAAGGCATACTTGGTTTACACTTGCAGGTCACTGTTCATCGTTGTGGGATGTCACGGCAGGAACCTGGAGGCAGGAACTCTGGTGGAACACTGCTTGCTGGCTCACTCCCTCAGCTCATATCTAGCCAACTTTCTCACACAGCCTAGGGATCCCTGTGTAAGAAACATCGCCACCTATAGAAATGCCCAAAGACCAACTCAGTAAAGACAATTACTCAATTGAGACGGTTCACCCCTCAGGTACTTCTAGCCTGTGTCAAGTTGAGAGTTAATGTTAACTGGGACAACAGCCTAAGCAACATTTTCTTTTCCAGAACTTTCCTATTAGTGCTAGGCCCTGAGTGTCCTCTCTGGTGGCAGCTAATTCTACTTTGTTTGTAATACAGGGTGTATCGTGGAGTACGGTCCGGTATATGATTGGAGAAGTGCAGTATGGAGGCAGAGTGACAGATGATTTTGACAAACGGCTGCTTAACTGCTTTGCCAGAGTAAGTCAGTTCTGGGGGTGGGGAAACATGTGCAGATAAATTCCATGGTGTTTTCCTTTTTTTAAAAAAGTATGCATTTCATTTTAAGTTATGAATATGTGCATGTGGCTATGTGCATGTGAGTGCAGTACCGGTGAGGGCCAGAAGAGGGTGTCATATACCCTAGACCTGAAGTTGCAGGCTGTTTTTGTGTGTGTGTGTGTGTGTGTGTGTGTGTGTGTGTGTGTGTGTGTGTATCTGTTGGGAACCAATTCCAGTCTTCTTCAAGAGCCAGACTTGCTCCTTACCCCTGAACCGTCCCTCCATCTGAGGAGTACTTTTTGTTTTCAATGGGCATGGCAGATCTGGGGGTGGGGTGTAAAGGAGGGGTGCTTATGGATAGAATTAGCCAATCGTCCCTTCTTTCTGCTAGGCTGCCCTCACACACAGCGGTAAACTAACCATCCCCCAGCCTGTGGAGCTCCCAAGGGTTCTCATACCCCATCTTTCCACAGCCCTTGCCTCATGGTCTCAATTCTCCAGAACCTGCCGAGAAAACACTGCCCATCTCTCTGTGCCTCTGCCTCTCGAGCGCAAGACCCAGTGTGACTCCAACGCTAAAAATAAGAGCCTGGGGGAAGACACTATAATGTCCATGTTGTCATCTTTTCTGTTAGAATAAACTATTGGAAGTGGATGGGGTGGCAGGGGTTTTCCCTGATAAACTCCACATAAATCCTGTGAATAAATATTTTCTAGAGGATATTGTTCATTGGCAGCAATGACTTTACCACGAAGGATAAATAACATAAATCACCACCCACTGGACTCAGATGCTTCTTAAATATTTTTTTGTGTTAAAGAAACAATATGCATTTACCTATGGGAAAAATAAGATATGTGACTATTTAACAGTTGCTGAATTCTTTATATTAGGAATTCTGTTAGTAATTCTTGCTTCAGCAAATTTTTCCCCTCTACTCTTTCTCCTTCCTCTCCTCTTCCTGCCCCCTTCCTCTCTTTCTGTTTGGCATAACATAATTAAGATCACAACAAATATATCTCTTAGAAGCTGTTCTTTTCTAATGAGAGACCAAAAGGCAGTGGGTCTGGAGGGGAGGGGAGGAGGGGAGGAACTAGGGGAGTGTGTGTGTGTGTGTGTGTGTGTGTGTGTGTGTGTGTGTGTGAACTATAATTAGGATATAATGTGTGAGAAAAGAATCTATGTTCAACAAAAGGAAAAAAGGAAAGATAAAAAGATAGAAAAAAGTTACAACAAAACCTACAGAGTGTTGGGATAATTTGGTAAAGTGGAGGTAGACCAGCTATTCAATGTTTTTGTTTTAACCCTTTAATTAAGTTGCACATGGGAAATAGCAAGTGTTGGCAAGGATGTATAAAGGTAGGAACACCAGTGCTCAGAAGTTAAATACAACAGACCTCCCAGAGTGTAGTCTGGTGATACTGGCTGAAAACAAGTACCCGAGCAAAATAGATGTCAGAACATCTCAAGGAAAGGCCCACAAATGTGTGAGTACCAAAATGTTCATGGTGACATCGTGTATGGGAGGTGCAGGCAGTCATCACAGGCTGTTTTTTTTGTTTTTTTGTTTTTTCTGGAGAGAGACTCTGACATGGACTTCTCTGTTCAGGTTTCCCCTTCCTTCCCTATTCTCCCACAGATGACCTTAGCTGAGGCAGCCCACATCTGCCAGGACGGTTCCTAGGAAGGGTCTGTACTGTAGCACAGTAGCCAATGCCTTAGCCAGCTGGTGGAGTGAGTGCCTGGGTCCTGATGGAGGATGAGATGGTACCTCCCAACATCTAAGACCCTGAGATGTAATGACTCAGCACAGTGGCTTCTGTTGCTCACCCTTTGGGGGCACAAGCTAGCAGCTCCTGTCTTTCTCAGCTCCAGGATGTGATTGCTGTCCAGACCAGAATCCTGCTCCTGATTACAAGTTCCAGATGTATTCTCAGAACAGATGTTATCCATAGCATAGTTTGAGGTGTTGGGAGGCAGCTTCTGTATTCACCATGGGGAAAAAGATGAGTCAGTGATGGTGGTGTATAACACAGAAGACATGGTCTCTATGATATCCTGCAGAGATTATAAAAACATTTGTCCAGCAAAGCTGAAAAAAAATGTAAAATGAAATCTATAAAGTAAGCTGTGTATATTTCACAGGGAGAAATACATACATTGAATACATTTAAATAGCCACAGAAAGAAGACTATAGGTGTATATCAGAGCTGAATGGGGAAAAACTGAAATAAAAAGGGACTAATGTGTGAAAATAATAAATATGGTATGTGAAAACTTAACTGTGATTAAAATTCAAAGGAAAAATATGTCTTAGTCAATAAACTGTTTTTGAATGATTGTAGAAGTACCTAAAATTGGAGGATTTTAGGATTTACTTTTATTTTTTAAATTATGGGTATATAAGGGGATGGAGAGATAGCTTAGTGGTTGTGAGCAGATATTGCTCTTGCAGAAGCTGCAGGTTCTTTCCCAGTACCTACATGGTGGCTCACAACTGTCCCTAATTCCAGTTCCAAAGGACCTGGTGCCCTCCTCTCACCTCCATGGGCACACATGTGGTACAGGAGCCCTTGGAGGTAAGAAAAGGGAGTTGGGGAGTTGGATCCCCAGGAACTGGCATTGAAGACGGTTGTGAGTCGTGCTGTGGGTGCTGGGAACAAAATCAGGATCCTCTGCAGGAGTATCAAGTGATCTTTGCAGCTGACCCATCTCTCCAGCCCCTTGATTTTCCTTTTAAGTGTGTGTGTGTGTGTGTGTGTGTGTGTGTGTGTGTGTGTGTGTGTGTGTTTTGAGTTTGTGCATGTGCATGCAGTGACCAAGGAGGCCGGAAGAGGGCATGAGATCCCCTGGAACTGGGGTTAGGGACAGTTGTACACTTGATCCCCTGGAGCTACAGTTACAAGAGTTACAAGAGCCTCATAATTGTGGGTTCTAGGAAGTGATTTGGGGTCCTTTGGAAGAGTAGCAAGTGCTCTTAACCACTGAGCCACATCTTTAGCTCCTCTGTACAATATTTTAAGTGTATAAAACGTGAACATACTAATGCAGAATATACATAGATAACTCATAAGGAACTATTTATTAAAGGATTATATTGGGGGGAAACTCACTAATACAGGATAAGGCAGAGTCCTGGAAGACTGAGAACCAATGCCACACTGCTTCATGCCTCCAGATTAGGTGAGCGCACAAGAGAGAAGTGACCCGTAAATGTGCTCCCCAGGTCTTAAGCTAGCTGAGAGGCCACACCCTAGGGGCTGGTACCCCAGGGTCATAGGTGGAATGAATACCTACTACAAATACAACATGATGTATTTACTCACAGGTTCTCTGCCTCAAGCTTGGGGTTGAACCCTGGGCTATGCTCCTAGCCCCTCCTCCCAGGAATTCACTGTAGGCCTTCTGACAGAAATTGCCCATATTTGTGTGAGGTATGTGGGCTCACTGTGTTTATCCCACACCTACATTACTTATTGTAATATATTTTGCAAGCAATACCTGTATTGATCCACACATACACGTGTGTTGTAGAATATTATTTTAAGGCATGTTAGTTTTGTTTATGTTGCATTTGTTTAACTCTGTGAAGCTGTGTGACTGTGCCTGTCTAAAACACCTGATGGTCTAATAAAAAGTTGAACAGCCAGTATCAAGGCAGGAGAAAGAATAGGTGGGGCTGGCAGGAGAGAGAATATATAGAAGGAGACATCTGGGAGAAAGAAAGAGAGAAGTAGCCAGAGAAGGAGAGCTCCAGGGCCCACCCATCCAGCTACACAGCAGGCCACGGAGTAAGAAACAAAGAAAGGTATACAGGTATAGAAAGAGAAAAGCCAAAAGACAAAAGGTAGATGGGGGCATTTAAAGTTAAGTAAAGCTGACTAGCAACAAGCCAAGCTAAGGCCGGGCATTTATAAGTAAGAATAAGCCTCCATGTGTGATTTATTTGGGAGCTGGGTGTTGGGCCCCCCAAAAGAGTAGAAAACAAACAATACATGCCTGTTGGTTTGCATGTTGTCCTCAAGTTCCCCTGCTCACCTCCTGGTAGAAGGAAGCATTCCAGTCCTTGGGGCAGGGGTGAGTGCAGATGGAAGGGACTGCTGGGTATAATGGGGGGGGGGTATAAGGGTATTTTCCTCTGACTTTGTCTGTATTCCGAGTGAATAAGAAATGAGGGTCTCAGCTATAGGGTGGCAACAGGAAGTTTTAGGATGTTTGAAGAGGGAGGAGAAGGTGTTTGTAGTTGTCTAGGAGAGCAAAGGAAGAGAAATGAGACCCCAGAAGGTTTCTTCCTGCACCCACACTGGACTGCAAGCCCCTTGGAAAGAGCCGCATATTTCTGCTCTCCAGTGGCACCTGCAGCGCTCTGAACACACTCATGTACCTTGGTTGATGGCGAGTGACGTGCCGTCTCAGCACAGAGGGTTCTAACATCTAAGATGGAGTCCACTGGACTGAATTGATGTCAGAACACACCCTGAAAATTAGGCCTGTTAAAAAGTTCAATACGTACATATCAGCTTTTCTCAAAATCCGGAGTTGTCCATCTTAGACTTCAAGAAGAGTCCCTTTGTGGCCATCTCCCTTTCTTACTTTGTCTTTGCATCGTGGGAACTGCCCTGCCCACCGGTGACTGGGACATTTGTTCAGCTGGCAAATGGAAGATGGTTGAAGAGCCCTCTATGCTTTCTAGAGCCCAACTCCAGAGGTAGCTGAGAGCCACCATGACCCCTGAACAGGTAGATGGCTGATCCAGGAGCTCAAGTAGGGGACAGTTGCTAGTAGCTCAGCCCAGCCACCTGTCCGTACCCCGACATAGGACACTCAGGGCCATAGAGGACTACTAATTTAGATGTCGACTCTCTCCCCAAGATTCTGCCTCCCTGTGTGTGGGCTGGCCTGCAGAAACACAGTTGAGCTGTGTCTCAGGCGTGTAAGACTTGCTGGTCTGGGCATGAGGTTCCCTTTCCCACCCTCCTAGTGTGGTGGTTACTCATGATGACCACAGCTTCTGCCCCACCTGTTCCTAGCTCCTCTGAGCTCTCCTCTGCATCTATTGTCCTGTTGTCCCACACTTGTACCCCTGATCGACAGCCCTCTGCACTTGAGGACTCAGAATCTGTCGCCCTCTGACCTCTGCCAGTCTCCCTCTCTTAGTCACTCACAGCTGCTCTCTGCCTTCCCTGTAGCAGGAACCTTAACAGGTCTTAATTAATAAAATCAAACCCGAGGCCAGTTATTGGGGTGAACAGTGGAAGATCAGAGACACAGAACAAGCCACAGCTTCCTCACCTCGCCAGTTCCTCAGCTGGTCTTGTTTCCTCAGACTGCAAGCTTCTGAATCCTCATCCAAATGAATCTCAGCTGAACTGTGCTGCTCCAAAGCCTAAAAGCTTAACCAGCCAAATGCTTAACTAGCCAAATGCTTAACTAGCTCTGGTGCCTGGTTTTCACGTCTTATATATCTTTCTCTTTCTGCCATCACTCCCTGGGATTAAAGGCTCACTTTCTGGGATTAAAGGCGTGTTTCACCATGCCTGGCTGTTTCCACTGTGGCCTTGAACTCACAGAGATCTGCCTGGCTCTGCCTCCCGAGCTTCCCCATTCTGCAACCTCCATCCTCTCTGTCCCTTGTTCCTCCCTTCCATCTTTTCTTAAGTTCCTCTCGCTTACTCCTCTGTTAAGCTCAGACTTCTTCCAGCTGTTCCTCAGGAGCACAGGCCATGGAGCGCTCCTACTGAGCCACGTCTTTTGAAGAAGGCCCCACCACGTCCCAGTGGTTCCATGGGCTGTGGTCATTCTAGACCCAGATGACAGCAGCTGCTTTCCTTTGTACCTGCCCAAATCTGTGATGGTTTGAAGGAGAAATGTCCCCACGGGCTTGGGGATTCGAATGCTTGGTCCCCAGGAAATGATTTTTATTTAGTTACAAAAACTTTTTGAAGACACAACTTTGCTAGAGGAAGTGCATCACTAGGGTGGGCTGGGAGGGTCTATCGCCTGGCCCTGTTCTCTGTCTGTGCCTCCCCATCCTTCTCTTTCTGCTTCCTGTGTGTGGATGGAGTGTGATCTCTCTGCTTCCTGTGTGTGGATGGAGTGTGATCTCTCTGCTTCCTGTGTGTGGATGGAGTGTGATCTCTCTGCTTCCTGTGTGTGGATGGAGTGTGATCTCTCTGCTTCCTGTGTGTGGATGGAGTGTGATCTCTCTGCTTCCTGTGTGTGGATGGAGTGTGATCTCTCTGCTTTCTGTGTGTGGATGCAGTGTGATCTCTCTGCTTCCTGTGTGTGGATGGAGTGTGATCTCTCTGCTTCCTGGCAACCATGCCAGCCTCATGCCTCCGGCTACCATGGCTTCTCCAACCATCATGGACTCCATCCCTCTTTGGAACGTTAAGCCAAAACAAACCCTTTCTTCCCTAGTTGCTTTTGGTCAGGGTATTTCAACAGAAAAAGGGAGTAAGGATAATTCCGTGTGGATCTCCTATTCCGTTCTTCATTAGTAACCTCGGTGTAGTCTCTGTGCCGGTGAACCTCAGCAGTCTGGGTGCGCCACCTGCGCATGCTTGGGTAGGTAGAGGGAAAGTGCAGGGCTAAGTTTCACTTTGCTTCTGTAGCTACACGTCACTTGGCCACTTGGTACAGTCATTTGTTAGATAACAAATGTGCTAGGGACCCAAAGCCTTCCCCCCGGGATGTGTTCCCGTGACCTGAGCCACCCACAACGTCACTAAACTGCCCATTTGTCTTCATGACGACTGTGCCTGCAGTGCCACTTTCTTTAATAACTTGAAACCGCTCCCTAACTCTTAGATGAAACTCTGCTCATCAACCCCACGTCCCGTCCCGTCATCCATCACAGAACTCCCCTGGCTTTCCCTTTCTCCTCCCTCCCGTCAATATTTTATTTACCCCCGGCTCCACGACTTCTGTCAGCCCACCTCACACTTTGGAGTCTGACATTCTGTGTCTTCACTAGTGGTGTGCCCCTCCCCCCCCCCCCCCCCCGCCGAGTCCTAAGTGCTCTTGAAAAAAAAAATCCTCTCCTTGGAAACTCTCCAAAAAAAAAAAATCTCATCCTTGCTCAGTCCTTCCCTGATACCCACCTGGCCATCCTGCCTCCAGCCCTCTGTGCCCTTTGCTTGTTTTCATACCCTTCTGGCTCTTTCCTCCATGTGCCTCCTATTAGGGAGGCTGTTTCATAACTGGCTTGCCCCTCTCCCGGGTCATGAGCTCCTTGAGAGAAAGGACGGTGTGTCTCTCTCCTTTGCGTTCTGTTCTGGATCCGAGCTCTGTACCCTGTGCTGAATAAAGTGGAACTGAAGCAAATAGAGCCACGAAGAAAAACCAGGGCACAGTATTTCAGAATAATCACTGCATCTAAAAGGAGCTGCCACAGGCGGCGGAGGGACCCTGCCAGAAACAGCGGGGTGGAACGGGCAAGGCACAGTCCGGCCTCCTCCACCCCAGCCTTGCAGCCATTCCTGTCCGTTTACCTCCTTCCCTGCTAGGAAAATCACCCTGTTAGGTACCCAAGTTGTCGCCTCAAACCAGCTCAGGCATTCAACATCTCTTTTTCCCACCTTTTCAAAAGAAGCCTGTTCACACCGAGTGCATGTTTGTTCTCTCACTGTTTTGTTACAGATGATCAATCAATTCATAGGGGATGAGAAAAGGGTGCCTTCAGGCTAGCAACCATGGAGGCTGGGCAGAGGATGCACTTGCTTCTGGTGGCTAGGGACAGAACTTAATTAACCAAGGGAGCTCAGGGTGGGAGGGCGGAGGAGTTTTTGTGGCTGCATTGTTAGTGCTTGGTGTCTGTGAGTGAAACTGTGTAATTACCACCCTGAAGAAGAGCCTTGCCCAGGGAGATGTGAGGCCAAGAAGATGCTCAGGGGCCTTCATGGCAGCGGGCAGACACAAGGTAACCAAATTACTCCTATGTAATATGATATGAACTCACCACAGAGTCTAGCATGACCTTGAACCTCTGACGCTCCTGACTCTACCTCCCAAGAACTGCAATTATGGGAATACACTGCCACGCATAAGTTGGTATAAGCCACACAGGAGAGGGAACCCAGGCCTTTGTGCATGCTACACAGACACTCAACCAACTGAGCTATATCCCATCCAGTTCCCTCCGCTATTTTTTTTTTTCAGTACTGAGGGTCGAACTCAGGGCTTCCTTCATGCTAAGCACTGAGCCCACTTCCAGCCATGCTACACCCTCCGTACTTTGGCTGGATCTCCTCTTGGGTGCCAACCAGAGTCCCTGCCTCATTGTCTCTGTGCGGCCTCTCTTTTGTGGATTATCTTTTTCCTTCTTCTAGGTGATAATTATTCTGTTGATAGTTTTGTTAAGATGCTTTCAAAACCAACAGTAAAAAAGAGAGAGAGAGAGGGAAAGGAAAGGAACCCCATTAAAATGGAAATAAGCCCCCTTCTTCCAATCTTGGGCCTTTTCATCAATTTTATTTTTCCCTCTCCCACACAGGTCTGGTTCAGTGAGAAGATGTTTGAGCCCTCATTCTGTTTTTACACTGGGTATAAAATCCCCGTGTGTAAAACCTTGGACCAGTATTTTGAGTACATCCAGTCTCTGCCATCCCTAGATAATCCGGAAGTCTTTGGGCTCCACCCCAATGCTGACATCACGTAAGTTCTTGGCATTTTTTTTCTTTCTTTTCTTTCTTTTTTTTTTTTTTTTTTAATTTGTAGGTGTCATTTGTAACTCAGCCTGGCAAAGACTATGCATTTCATTTTCTCCCCTAATCTCTCTCCTTTCCCTTCTTTTTATTTTACTGTGAAAAATAGTGTTGCTTCCTGTCTTCCAATTACAACTCTGTCACAGCTCAGCCTGCCCTCCCCTCACTAAATCCTGGTGGCCTGGCATTTATGACAACCCGAAAGCTGTAATTTATGCGTTGATTACTTCTCTGTCCTGTCATAAAACCAGTTGTGTTTTTATTTTAATCAATGTGCTCCATTGATAGTCATCTCCCGGCTCCTTATCTCTTTCTCCAAATATCCATTAGAAATATACCACTTGGGACTAGAGAGGTGACTCAGTGGTTAAAAGCGCTTGCCACTTTTATAGAGGGCCCAAGTTCAGTACCAAGCACCCATGTCCAGTGGCTCACAACTGTAACTTCAGCTCCAGGGTGTCTGGCTCCCTCTTCTGGCCTTCTTGGGCAGCTGCACTCATGTGCACATGCCTGCACATAGACACATATGAAAGGACAAGGCACATACAGTTAGAGTCCTGTCTGACCCTCTCTATAGTGGACCATCTCTTCTTATGCTTGCTCACCTACAACCTTATGGTCATGAGCCCCTCATGGGCACATACCCCAGAGCTCCGTGTGAGGTCCCTGATCCCACAAAGCTGTAGAAATGCCCACCAATCTCAAGTGCCTTCTTTGGCCCACCCTCCAGATGAAGTTTCTCTTTGGTGAACCCTTTACAAAAAAAGGATCACCCTGCTCCACCCACTGACTCAGTTAGCCCCAGCTGAGTCATTCCTTTGCAAGGCGTGGCCTCTGTGGTACACTGGAGCTAGCTAGGAAGTGGGGCATGCTTGCCCATCTCCCAGCCCCTCAGCTATGGCTGTAATTTTAAGAACTCTTTGGTCATGCTCATTCACTCTCCATTTCCAGTACTTTGTTCTTACAAGTGTATTGTCTTCCCACCCAGACACAGCATAACCCCCACATCCCCATCCCCGGCATGAGATTCTGTATGCACACTGAACTCACCTCCTCTGTACTCTCTAATCTGGCCCGTGACGCTTTCCACCTTCAGAGAAGCTGTCCCAGCCCATGGATGGGTAATGCTCCTTTGAGACCCTGTGATGGAGCATGATAATTCTTGGGTGTTGCCTCTGGACTGCTGCCCTGGGAGGCTCTGTTCAGTGAGCTGAAATGCAAGCATCGCGAAGCCGTAGAAAGGGCTTCTTTGGGGGTCAGTTTGAGAGCAAACAGTGAGAGAGGGAGCCCAAGGAAGTGGTTTTGCTTGATCTGAGGCTTTTAAAATGTGAGTTACACTGCACAGATCCTCTGCTCAGAGTCCTCCTGAGCTCCTGCCTCGTCTTGGGTCAAGGTCAAAGGTGCCCTACATACTTATAACCCAGACTTCTGTTCTCCATCCCTCCCTTCTTCTGTCCCCCCTTCTAGCTCAGCTATAGCTCTCTATAACTTCCTGTTACTTAGACCACAAGCCTCCACACTTGTACTTCCTGGAACATACCCCCCCCCATACACATATACACACACCCCGAAATGTCACTGTGGTGGCTCTCTTTGACCTCTTCCGGCCCTTGCTTACATGTCATGTTTTCAATGATACCTCCCCATAGTCACCCTAAGTACAAATGATGACCCATTTTCAAACCCCACTCCAGACCCTAACTCCCAACCAACTTCTTCTTTTATCAGCCACAGACATACTCTATTCTCATTATTTATTTGCTTTCATTTATTAGCCACTGGTTAAAATATAAATTGGATGCAATGGACAGCCTGTGTCCATTTTCACTCCCGTACCTTCATGGCTGTAGTAGTGCCCGGGGCTCAGAAAACTTTGGATGGTTGAGTCAGTAATGCTGAGTCCTTCTAGATTCTAAGGAGTCTGATCAGTAGGGCTAATCCATAGAATTTGATGGTTTTCCATGGGTGGGAAGAAAAATAGTGGACAGAACTCCATGCAATTATAATTATGAAATAAAAGATACCGCTGTGTGGGCTGGGGATACAGTTCTGATAAATACCTTCCTAGCATGCACCAAGTTCTGGGTTCAGCCCCCAGTACTGGGAAAAAATGTTTTTTAAGGCAGGGTCTTGTGTAGCTCAGGCTGACCTTGAACTTGCTCTATTACTGAGGATGGCCTTGAATATCTGATCTTTCTACTTCCACCTCCCAAGTGTTGGGATTGCAGCCATATACCACCATGTACCAGCCAGTGGTGGGCTATGTTCTGGAACTTAGTTCCATTAGTTGCTTTTGGTTAGAGCGTTTTGTCATAGCAACAGAGATGAAACTTGCACGGATACTCTTGCTTATTTTGAGTGAACTTTCTTATAACGAAGCATTGTTGGTGTATAATTTGTCCACTCTTTTCCAGTAGCCATTTTAGTGCTTTTTAATATATATATATATGTGTGTGTGTGTATATATATATATATTATGCATGTGCACACATACTTAATTTTATTTGTGATATATGTTGACAACACTATCTCCTGTTTTCTCACTCTGTTTTGCCCCTGCTTTTGAAGGCAGAAGTGTTACTTGTCATTTGGTTTTACTGTTGTTTTATGTGATCAGATAATGGCTTGCGCGCTGCTGTCTCATCTGGGTCTATAGTAATTGCAACAAGGCCTGTTCTCATATGAGGTCACACGTGAGCAATCCCCCTTCTAGTGTTTGTATGGTTTTAAGAGGTCACATTTAACTCTTTAGGCCATCTAGAATTTTTGTGGCATCCAAGTATGGGTGAAGCCTCACCTCTCTCCAAATGGCAATCCAGTAATCCTTTGTCAGTGATGTGAGATGCTTCCCTAAATGTGGGCAGAACTTTGATGGGTGTGTGGGCCTGTGTCTGGACCTCCTTTGCTGTAATGGTCTGTTTAAAGACTCTCATGTTTTATTATCTGGTCAGGTCCCCTCATTGCATCCCTCCCCTTGGTATTTTTCCCATGTATCATTGCATTTTTATTTTTTTTCGTTTTTATGAATAAATATTGGATCCTGAATTTTATTCAGTACCTTTCAGTATCTGTGGAACACATCATATGGTTGTCCTCCAAGGTGCTAGATAATTTATAATGGATCTTCTAATCCAAGTTATCCATTCAGTCTTGAAATTGACGACCACTTTTTCCTGGTCTTTTCCTGTTCTTTTCACATGGGTAGACTGTCAACAGTTCACTGGGAAGATATTTGCACTGAGACTCATAAATAATGTTGCTCCAGAGCTTGTGTGTGTGTGTGTGTGTGTGTGTGTGTCCCCGTGTGTGTGTGTGTGTGTGTGTGTGTGTGTGTGTGTGTCTGTGTGTGATATCTTTTATCCAGTTTTATTGTTAATCAATGGTTATGTTTGCTTTATAAAATATTGGGTATTTCCTAATCCCTCAAATAATTTATGTGCTTAAAAATTGAGTTGCGTTCTCCCGTGAAACCATTAGCACCCAGTGCTTTTTGGTGTTGCTATTTCTTTGGCATCTGTTTAGTTACATCTGTTTCCATTTGCAGTTGAGTGTTATACCTTGTATTATCAAAGAAAAGCATCTGTTGAATCTGTATTTTCGTGTTTGCTTACAAGGAATTTCGCAAGGTCGTCTGTGCTTGGAATATGTGCATACAGTGCTGAGTGCATACAGTAAATTAATTGTGGCAGTGTGTGCATACCTCTAGCTCTGTGAGCCTTTGGTCCGAAATCCAATAGCGTGCAGCCACTCTAGTCTCTCTCCAAAAGGAATATTGTAGTTCCCTTAAAATAATTTGTCAGACAGCTATGACCAGCCACTTTGCTACAGTTAGTCAACGTGTCCCCAGAGAAACCATGGGGGCCAACTTGACATTGACGCAGGTGTATACCACATCACAAACCAGGGCTCCTCTTGCACGGGACTCAGTTCAACAGGTCCTCAGTCATATTGATGGGAAAAGCACACTGTGGCAAAGAACCAGGCTAATTTGCAAAATGTAAGAGTATTGTGGTCATTCTTTAATGCAGTGTTCTGGTAGCAGTGTGGCCTCATATCTTCTTTCTTTCTTTATTCTTTCAGAATTGCATACACGAACACAATGTATTTTGCTCATATCAACCTTCTGTTCTCCCGTTCAATCCCTCCTACGCCCTCCTACCGTGTCTCCCTCCCATGTCCCTTTTTTGATAGAACCTACTAAGTCTAGTTAGTGCTTTAGTATAGGCATGAGCGTGGAGCCACCCACTGAAGTGTGGACAGCTTACCACCCCCCCCCCCCACACACACAATTATCTTTCCCTTCCCCAGCAGCCATCAGCTGGGAGCTCTTTAGCTGTGGGTGGGGCCTCATGATCGCCTCCATCCATGCCACAGTGTTGACTGGCCTGATCTTGGGCAGATCTTGTGCAGGGATCCACAGTGGCCAGGAGTTCTTGAGTGCAGTGTGTCCCCATAGTGTCCGGAAGACGTTGTTTTTACAGCAGGCATCCCTGGCGGCTGGCTCTTTCAGACTGCCTGCTCCCTTCTCCCCGGATGTTTCCCGAGTCTCAGGGAGACGGTGTGATACAGATGTGTGTTTTAGGGCTTGTTGACTGAGTCCACTGTCACTCCTCTGCATTTTGGCCAGTCACTGAGCTGGGTGTACCGCCACCCACTGCACAGAGAGGCTCCTCTGGTGAGGACTGAGGACTTCACTAACCTGTCTGTGATGGGAGTTGGGGAGAGGCAGGGGGAGGCTTCAAAAGTGTTCACTGGGGACCCCCTACCTATCTGCACCAGGAGCTGAAAGAGGGTAACCAAGTCTCACCATAGTCTTTTGTATGATTTCTGTCAGGTAACTCAAGCCCCAAACTGAACCCATGACTACCAACCACCACCCCCCCCTCCAGCACATCCCTCCCCTGCTTCCAGCTCTTCTCTTTCTCAGTAGTGTCCAGGGCACGTAGAACACAATGCAATCTCTCTCACCTCCCCAACCTTATCTAGAGCACCCTTGAAACTTCAAACATCATCTTAGAGATCCAGACCCAGCAGGTAAATCCAGGGATGTGTGGATGCAGGCCTAGATCAGGGATGGTGATGGGATGGGGCAAAGTGACAGGGTAAGTTATAAAACAGATCTGACAGGATTCCTTGAGTACAGAGCAAGGTCTAGAACTTTCTTCTATGGTTTATGTTCATTCATTGCTGATGATGGGTGGTAGAAGGGGTGTGGAAAGCCCTCTGGCCAGCTCACTCCAGGAAGCCTAAGCTAGCTTCTCCCCAAATCGTGCCAAGATCTTTTTAATCTCTTCTCACACACCGAGGGACCTGGTAGAGAGCCCTGGGTCTCTCCCACTGATGGACAACTCTTCCCACTGGAGAAGCCTTTGGGCCCGTGACACTAATGCACTTAGCTCCCCTGGTCTGGCTGAATTCCCATCTTCCCATTTGGTTCTCCTTGGGGTTCTCCCATCCTTAGTCCCCTCCTGTCTGTCTGTGCTTCATACCCTGTTTCTATTTCCTGCTGCGTCCCACAGCTCTGTGTTTGGAAGGTTTCCTGGTCACTGTTTGGGGCCCAATTCTTCTTTTCTCTAGTCTAGTGACTAGACTCCTATCCCAGATTATCCTGCTTTTAAAGGATAATGTTTTATTTTTTCATTAGCTCCTCCCTCCTGCTCCCTGGTGGTCCCCCAGCGGCCACCAGGAGGCAGTAAGCGGTAAGGGACACAGCTTCCCAAGGACAACCTCTCCTTTCCCACCCCAGCCAGTCCCGGTTCTTCAAGGTCTGTGTAAAATGGTGTGATCTAAGGTGCTACTGCCATATCCAGTCGGGGAGTGTGGAGACAACATAGGCTTCGAGAAGGAGACAGCTTGTGAGGGGAAGTTAGAGTCCCGTGTGGGGCGTGCTGAGGCAGTGGTTGAAGCCATAAGACAGGAAGGACTCCACAAAGCAGTGGCTCCATCAGTCTGTGTGGATGCTCCCAGCCAGAGGGATCACCACTTCATCTGCCTGGCCATGCCATTCGACAGTAATCCTGCTTCTCCATAGTCCCGTGGGTGTCATGGACCGTGGTGAAGAATTGCCCCCTGTTTATGAGGATCTGCCTTCTGAAGTTCACACCCATAAATCTCTAAGGAGAGAAATTTGTAGAAGGGCACCACAGGTCTTCCTCTTTGGTCTTTGTGTCTGAATCTTGGAAGGTGGTGGTGGGGGAATCACACGGAATTAAATGCTTTAAAATAAGTAAAATCTCTCCCAAGAGGGTGGCTATCTTGGTGACAGAAGCTATAAAAATGCACAGTGTATTCACATTTTATTATCTAGATTTATAAGGTACCAAAGGCTCCGCAAATTCCTCTATCCCGATGTCAGAGCAGTTATTTATTTTGGCTCTTTTTCTCATTAGTGGGTTATGCATATTTTTCTACCTTCCGAAATTTATCAAGTGCCTCATTACAACTTTTCCATTCATTTCTTATGCAGGGCAAATGTAAACATGCTCCTTTTGTAATTACCTGGCAATTTTTGAGTTTTAGATTTTTTTTTTTTAAAAATTATGCTCGTTGATATTTCATGTGATGATCTGGAAATAACTGTGCGCTGATACCTCATTAGGTGTTTGATTTTTTATTTTATAGGCAGTGCTGTCTTTGAATGGTTTTGCATTTTTGTTATTCATGACTTCCAACTCCCTGAACCACCAAGCTACGGTGACCGAATAGCTTCTTTTCTTACCTTTACTCCAAAGAGCAGTCCCCAAGAAGTAACTCAGGATTATGACAGTCTTCATGCTCCATCGCGGAGCATCTGTGGAGACTGTTTTTCCTAAAGCCCTTGGGCTTTTGAGGCACGGAGAGGCGAGGTATTTGCAATTCTCCCCCTGAGCCAGCCGACTAGGTGCTTTGCCTTTTGTATCTTTGCACACATCAAATCACATTGTGGAAAAGGAGCTGAACAACCCTGGAATGCTGGGGAATGGTGTTCTGTGTCTAATAAAATGGGTGAGGAAGTGACCTGGGTGCTCGTCTTACTGTCATTCAAAGTGGGTCAACCCTTGAGGGGTCCTTAGTAATACCTGTGTTTTGAGGACTCTTCTTAGCCTCATAAAAGAGTAAAATTATCCACTGTAAAAGCAGTTCTGGAGGGAGGTGTAGCAGAGGCAACTGCAGCTTTCCATCAGGATCCTCATCCGGGGGTTCCTGTGCACTTTCCAGAGCCCTCAGAAAGCAAGGTGGCCTGCCCAGGGTGGCGTACACAGCTGTCACTGGTGTGCGGAGCAGGCCTACAAGAGCTGAGAGAGCTCCTACAGGCCCGCAGACACAGGTCCTTCCGTATTTTATTTGTAGAAAGACCAGGCAAGACAGAATGACCTTCTTAGCAAGAATGGACATTTACTGTGGGGTTCTTTCTTTAGCATTAGAAGATCTGTGTTGATGGTATAATTACAAAATCGCTTCCTTCGTTTTGAAATTCGACTCTCTGATTCCCCCTGTGGTTTGGAGGGATGACATGTAAAGATGTTCGCAATCCATTCCTTGAATTTTGAAGTGTAGCACAATATACGGGTTTTTGAAAGCCATGTAAAATTTGAGAAAAGTCCAGATAACTTGGAGGGAGGAGGAAAAGCCTATGGAAAAGAGGCCATGAAAACACAAACTACTAACAGTTAAGGAACCAATGATATATATTTACCTTTTTATGTGTGTGTATATATATGTGCGTGCATGTTTTTCTTCTCTCGTTTTAGGTGGAGAAATGTCAGGAAGTGGAAAAACTTGTAGTAATAATGCTCTAAATGTTTACCATAAGACGGGGCAGATAATTAAATTTTCATGCCCTTTAAATATTAGAATTGTATATATACAATAAAATGAATAAATAGAATTGCTCTCCTTTGTATTTGAAGTTTAATAAGATTCCAACCAACTGGCTTCAGTTCAACAAACAAATATTTATTGAGAACTTCCTGTCTGGGCAGCTTGGGCACATGAAGATGAGGAAGACGCAGGTCTCATCCCCCGAGTTCACTGTCTATTAGGGAAACGGATGGATGGTAAATACGTCAGACAATCTGATAAACTCTAAAATCAGGTTACATATACATTGCCATGGTGTATATGCGCCATACAGTCAAAAAAAGAAGGAAAGAAAGAAAGAAAGAAAGAAACCAAAACTCCAATAAATCCCAATTAGAGACCAAAGACAGCCAACAGCAGTGGCCATCTTCCGGTCATGCATTAGAGGATGTGCCGTTGTGAGAAGGTGGCTTCATCGTGGGAGAGAAGGAGGGAACACGGGGAAGAATACAGTGGGCAGGAAGGACCAAGACACCGTGGATGGAGCCATCAAGGAGGGGTGTGTGTGTGAAGAAATAACAACGTCAGGACGTCCGCAATGTCCAGCTCATCCAGAGTGTGGGGAGCAGTGCCAACAGAGAGGAGGCGTGACCCAGGCAGGGTGCAGTTTCTGAAGACTGGTGTATTAGGGAAAGAGTCTGGGCTAGTCCTGTAGGTGGTAGGGAGGCTGGAGGGATGGACTAGCAGTTAAGAGGACTTGGTGCTCATTGTAGAGGACCCAAGTTTGGTTTCAAGCACCCACACTGGGCAGTTTACAACCCTCTGTAATTCTGGCTCCCGGGGATCTGATGCCCTCTACAGGCACGTGCAGACAGGTGTGCATACATGCTCAAACACACCTAAATAAAAATAAAAGGAACCTTTTGAAAACAGTAAGGAAGAGGATGGGAGTGGATGTTGGAAGTGATGAGGCAGTAGAGCTTGGGAGCCAAGAGCCCCTGGGAGTTCCGCCAGAGGAAGCCATGTCTGAGGATTCTAGGTGGCCAGCAGCGAAGGCGTTAGGGACAGTTCAGGTGGAGGGCGGAGGAGAATGAAGACAGCAGATCTGCTTTGAAAGTGTTTAGTGGAAGACACAGAAAGCTCTAGGGGGGTGGGGAAGTGTGCGTGTGGGGTGTTCAGGAGAAAGTGGGGCATTTTGATAGTACCCAGCATGGCCTGATGTTTAGCAGTACTCTATAGTGTGTCAGCCATGGTGGACTCTCTGTTTCTCTGAGAGTGATTCATCCATGTCTTTTGTCTTTACTGTATCTAACCCCAGAGGGAGGTGATGGACTCGTGTGAATCACGCACAGATCTCAATTTCTAAAACCCCAGGGTGTAATAACTTGTAGATCTTAGGCTGTGACGCATTTCCTTTCGTTGTCTCCGCAGCCGTCTGCATAGACTTTGCCAGAATTATTTGTATTTTTCTTAGACTTTATATGACTTTTAGACTTGAATTGTGACCTGTCCTGTTGTTATATGTCAAGAGAAGTAAACACACACACACACACACACACACACACACACACACACGTGTGCACACGTAGACACACACAGGGACTGCACTCAAAATTCAGGAATGGCTTGCAGATGCTTTCTGAACCACTTTGTTAGTGTTTCATGCCTGCCTCCTGTGCTTAGTTGCATATGTGTTCCCTAGATTCCCTTTTCCACTGTTCACATAAATGTATTTTGATATATTCTAAAACCTCCAATATCTAAGCAGGGTTTTCTCACACCAAAAACATAGGTTTAAGTAATAAATTTTTGTTTCTTAACAATCAACTTTGGGGACTGGAGAGATGGCTAGGTGGTTAGAAGTGCTTACTTTTCTTCCGGAAGATCTGAGCTTGCCTCCCAGCACCCATGTCAGGCAGGTCACAACTCCCTATTACTCTAGCTCCAGGGAACCTCGTGCCCTCTTCTGGCCTCCATCGGTATTACACACGCACAGGGCAGACACAGACACACACACACACACACACACACACACACACACACACACAGGCAGACACACACACACGCAAATAACAAATATTTATTTTTACTTTTGTTAACTCTTATTTTGAAATCCACATATGTAAAGGTGGAGACAATTCCCAAACTTTGGGTGGAACGACAACATTCACTCTAACGTGGGCACTCTTACAATGACCACACGGACAGAAAGCCCAGAGTATAGAATGTGGTGCCACGTGCATATACCGTGGCTACAACTTCCTGTAAAGTTGCATACATGTCTGGGTCCACATATGGTGTTGTACCTGTTCATCATGTCAGATAGGAATGTGGAGACAGGGGCATGTCCTTCTCTTCAACTCTGTTCACAAAGGAGGTCAAACATCGGCTCTGCAGGATCCTTTGGTTCCCAGAGAACACAGTGCCTCCACCAGTGGAAAGCAGGATACTGCGTTCAGGAGCTCCTTGGGTGTCTGACAGTTGCTGCACCGGGTTACACAGAAGGATGTTTAATTCACACTTAGGAATGCTGAGAGGAAACGGTATCATTCTCTCCCTTATGCTGAAGAAAAACATCAGCTGTCCGCCGAGGGCCTTTCTGGCTGGTGTGGTTTGTGGGGTGTGTTTTAACGTCCCCCAAACATTTGCCACTGATTCATCTCTGACAAGTTCTTTGCACTTGAGATGGGCTTGGCCCATGGAGGCAGGAGGGTGTCTATTTCTAAAAAAGAAAATGGTTTTGCAATTTTGTTATAAGATCATATTTTCCTAATACACTGTCTTGAAAGTCATACCTTCTGAGACGAAACAGTACAGAAGAATATGAAAGACAAAGCAATGATTATAGAAAAAGCTTTTCGTGGAGAAACGCCACCTGTCAAAATGTCCTTCTAGACCCTTCTGTATTCTAAACGATACCTTTTTAGTGCCTCTACACAGAGTACTAAATAAATAAAGATAGGAGCCTAGTTATTTGTTTTGTTTGCTCTCTTGTTTGTTTGGTTTTGTGGGTTTGTTGCTGTCTGAGATAGGGGCTCTGTGGCCTGGAGGATGCTGGAACCCACTATGAACACCAGGTTGGACTAAGACTCATGACTGTCCTCCTGCCTCAGCCTCCCAGGTGCTGGGATCACAGGCATGAACCAGTCTGGGTTCATAACTGGTTTTTGTAGCACCCTATTTTATTCTGAATTCTAGATGGGCTCTCACTTTAACAGTGAAGCTAGAACTACTTCCTCATTTTTATCAACTGTATAGCTTTTAATAGGCCTTTAGTCAGATTTATTGTTAGAAATACAGTTACATGATTACTTATTTAAAAACTTCTTTATTGCATTTGGAATATATATGGAGTAAATATAAAAGAATATTTAAACTGTTTAAAATATAAAGAGTCAACATAAGATGTTGCCATTCTTTTGCTTTTAAAAACATTATGTGCACGTGTGTGGCATGAGCATGTGTGCACAAGTGTGTATAGTGTATGCATGTACGAACAAGTGTTGTGCATTCACTTGCCCATGTATGGAGGTCAGGGGTCAACATCAGGATGTCTTCCTCAATCACCTTCCACCTTATTTTTGAGACAGATCTCTCTAAACCTGGAGCTTGCCATTTGGGCTAGCCAGGCTAGCCAGTGAGCCCCAGAGATCTGCCTATCTCCACCCCCGACACCAGGACTACAGACACGCAGAACCATGCCAGGTTTTCAGTGTGAGCGCTGAGGATCAAAGTCAGGACCTCATGCTTGCATAGCAATCATGTCGTCCGCCAAGTCTTCTTCCCAGTCCCAGATGTTGCTCTTTTTACACCGCTACTTTTTTCCTGTTTCCTTTCCCCTCCTTTTCGGCCCTTTGCCATTTACACTTCTCCTCTCTTCCAATCTGAAAGTCAAACGTTCATTTTAAATGATCATAACTCCTCTGAGTCCAGCTTCAGGGTACCCAGCACTCTCGCTGGCCTCTCTGAACACTACACTCACATGTGTGTATATACACATACTCACAAACATATACACATAGATATAAATAAGCAAATAAATTCTTAGGGAAAATGAATCCAAAGCACTCCCCTCTTGACATTTCAGGATTTTAATTTTATCTTATTGTTTAACCCCACAACTAGACTAATGGTGTTGTTTTACCCTATAATGCTTGTTTAGCTTCCCCTAAGCATTGGCCTATTCTTTTCCGCATTTCAGAACTTGCAGGGAATTGCCTTTCTCCTCTCTGAACTGTGCTGTTCTCAAGCGTCAGCATGATGATGGCTCACTCTTCTGTGCTTCTCCAAAGATATGTTATTGTTGTCCTCCTTGGCTTTTTAAAAATCCCCTTAAAATCCCTAGGTTTAAATGGAGAATAAAAATAGAGTAAGTTTACAGAATTGTGTGAGCATCCCCACAGTGAAATTCTAGACCAGCTCTATTCCTCAGAAAGAAACTGTGTACCAGTTTGTAGTTAATCTGCACCCAGCTCCCATGAAACTGATGATCTATTTTCTTGTCCCCTCCCCTTGACATTTCCTATACTGCCGTACCCAGCATTGTATGTGGGTGCTGGGGATTTGAACTCGGGTCCTCATGCTTGCACCGTAAGCGCTTTACTAACTGAGTCATCTCTTCAGGCCCCAAGGAGTGAACCTTCAAGGTGGGCAGCTGCCTTTGAGTAGGGGGGACAGATGGACAGCAGTAGATCACCATGGGAACCAGAAAACCAAACAGACCAGACCAGAGAGATTTGAGTAGCACATAAATCCAACGAGGGGGAAAAAGATAGTTCTGTTCGATGTAGTGGATTGTCATATTCTGGTAGATGCTTGTGCCCAGTTCATCTGTTAGATGTCTATCCCAGGAGGATAGACAGTGTGCTCATGTCCAGCGCAAGTTGCTACATAAGCAAGAGACAGTCAAGGTAATTTGGGTCACCAAAGACACTTAGGGAATCTCTCTATCTGGAGGCAAAGCACTACCGCTGTGATACTCTTGATGTCATATTAGAAGTCAATAGAAACTCAAGTGTTCCCGTTCCTGTAAATTGATGGTGAACACCCCCCCCCCCCCCCCCCCCCGTTAATTTTCTGGTAGCTGGCTTTGTTTTAAGAGATCCCACCAGCACGCTTTAGCTTGGGTGGTGATCTCCGAGGCCGTGTTTGCCTTCCTCATTCTGAGATTCTGAGCAGTCACTCTTCCTGTCAGGTATCAGAGTAACACAGCTTCTGATGTTCTCGAAACCATCACCAATATCCAACCCAAAGAGAGCGGTGGTGGCGTGGGCGAGACGCGTGAGGCCATCGTCTACAGACTGTCTGAGGACATGCTGAGCAAGCTGCCGCCTAACTATGTGCCTCATGAGGTAAGACATACCCTTTCTGCTGGGCAAGATCCCGGGAGGTGGGGGGGCGCCCCCCTCCATATATCACATACCATTTATGTGGAGGTCAGAGTACACCTTACAGGAGTTGGCTGTCTCCTCCCATTATGTGGGTCCTAGGGATCAAACTCAGGCGGTTTTGGCTGCAAGCATCTTTACCCCTGGAGCCATCTCACCAACCCTTCTTTTATTTTATAGAAGCATGTTATTGAAAAATGAAATCTGTAAATTGAGACCTAATTATGCCATTAGCTTCCACAGTATAAATGGAGTCCCATTACTGTAGACAGCTGCTCCCAGAAGCATTGTGAGAAGCATGTAAGAGACCACAGCAAGTCTTTGATTTTATTAATAAACAGTTTATGCTGAACTATAATCATGCGTGAAATATAGTCAACATTAAAATTACACTCTTTTCTAGGGTGTTCCCCTTCTGTTACAATTATTATTATTATTTTAATTATGAAGAAATAGGTCATGTTATATTGCCTGGGCCAGCCTAGAATTCTTGGGCTCAAATGATCCCCCTGCTTTGGCCTCCTGAGTAGCTTGAACTATAGGTCCAATTATGCTCAACAAGGTTCTCTATTAAAACCTGCATCTGGGAACTGGAGAGATAGCTCAGCAGTTAAGAGGACTTACTGTTCTATCAGAGGTCCTGGGTTCAGTTCTCAGCACCCACGTCAGGTGGCTCACAACTCCAGTTCCAGGGGACCTGGTTCCCCCTTCTGACCTCTACAGGCACCTGCGTGTGCATGCTACACATACATACATGCAGATGCCAGGATGTTCATCATGTCCTATTTGTGGGACTGAAGTGGTCTTTTTATAATGTCTTGTTCCCCAAAGAGTGAATTGCCACAGGGTAGTCATGAACAAAGGATGCTGTGTGTGCCGTCCTAGGCTGAAGAGTTCAGGATGGAGACAGAGCAGAGCACTGGAGACTGAAAACACAATAGGGATGTACCTCAGTTGGCAGAGTGTGTACCTAGCACGCATCCGGCCCTGGGTTGGATTCCCAGCCCTGCATGAACTGGGTGTGGTGGTGCACACCTGTAATCCTAGCACTCAGGAGGTCGAGGCAGGAACATCAAAAGTTCAAAGTCATCCTTAGCTCTATAGCAAGTTTAATGCCAGCCTGGGATCCTATTTCTTAATAAATAAAATAAAATGAAGGTTTTCAGGTGCTAAAATTTAGAGACTGGAGAGATGTCTCATTGGTTTAGAACGCTTGGCAGCTCTTGCCAGAGAACCTGGATTCTATTCCCAGGACCCATGTAGGGCAAGTCAAAACCACTTGTAACTTTAGTCCTGGGGAATCTTCTGACTGCTGAAGACACACACACACACACACACACACACACACACACACACACACACACACATACACACGCATGCGCGCGCACATACACACAATTTTTTCTTAAATCGTAAATGATGGAATTAGAGACACCCAAAAGTTAGTTTGTGGGACTGAGCCGTGGTTCTCCACTGGCTGGCTGGACTGTGATAGTGGTGTTACCTGCTGTGCCCTGCTCAGGTGGCCCCACTCAGTGACTTTTATACAGTTGTTTTCTCTGTTCATCCGTGACTCCCCGGGGATGTCACAGCTTCTGTACAGCAGAGATACTTGCTCCTGAAAGAACCTGCTTAACATGCCATGGCACAGGAAGGGCTGTGGGCATCTCTAGCAAGAGGGTCCTGCAGCTGCTAACCTCCTCGTGGTTCTTTGGGGTCATCCTTGGGTCACATCTTCTACTTTGTGTCTCCATCACCCTTCCACCCCCAGAACCTCTTGGACTGTGGCCATCAGAAAGTTCAAGACCTCTCATGGGTTTCTGCTGGTTTCCGTAGTCAATCTCTTCTTGGCATGTGTCACTAAACCGAAATGTGAATGTATATTTATTGGCTTATTAATTAATTAATCATTATATTTCATTGCTCCCACCGTGGGAGGCTTTGGTATTGATCTCTTTCATGTGGTCAATAAATGATATGCCAACAGGAACAAGTGATAGGTCACTTAGTGGCTCTCCCACGAAGCCAAATATTGTCACTGATTAGATTAGAGAAAGCCATTTTTAGCCTCCATAGCTGAGGCAACCATGATCTGCAGTTAATTGTATTCACTGGTAACTGTTCTGTAAAGATTTGGGCTGTATTAACTTTTTGTGACATTTCTAATAACAACTCTGTAAGGGTAATGGGAACAAAAAGTCCTGCTGTACTCTTGTGAAGGTTAGATTGCAAAAGAATATTGAGCTGACACTTAATACATTTGAAAGAGGAAATAGGTACGATTTTATTTCAGCTTTTTAAAGAACATTTCCAATTATCAACTAAGTGCAATCAGTAGGATATAAAAATCATTTAAGTTGAACAGAAGTTTTTGAAGCTCAGAAAATGGGGGATTTAACAGCCAGTCTGGTTCTGCAAGAGATAGTTTCTAGTTCATTGGGTCTAGTGGAGACACAGCCAGAGAAAGAGACAGAATAGAGAACGGGAGAGGTCATTTGGAAGGGAAATGATGAATGGCGCTTTAAAAAAAAATATTGTGTGCTATCCCTTGTTTTAGGTGAAAGCTCGGCTGATAAAGATGGGACACCTCAATTCAATGAACATATTTCTTAGACAAGAGATTGACAGAATGCAGAAAGTCATTTCAATACTCCGAAGTAGCTTGAGTGATCTCAAATTGGCTATTGAAGGGACAATCATCATGAGTGAGGTAGCTTTCCTTCCTTCCTTCCTTCCCCCCCCCCCCATATCTCCATGTGTGTATCTGTGTGTGCACATGTTCATTTTTGTGTGGTTATATGCATGTATGTGTGCATAAACATGTGAGAGATCCTGCATGTTGATAACAACCTCAAATGTCATTCCTCAGTCACTATTTATTTATTGTTTGTTTGTTTGTTTGTTTTTTGAAACAGGGTCTCAGCCTTGGATGTCCTAGAACTAGCTCTA
This sequence comes from Onychomys torridus, assembly GCF_903995425.1. NCBI lineage: Eukaryota > Metazoa > Chordata > Mammalia > Rodentia > Cricetidae > Onychomys > Onychomys torridus. The sequence continues at coordinate 61,224,323 of NC_050460.1, read as the reverse complement.
TAGATCAGGCTGGCCTTGAACTCACAGAGACAGACATCTTCACTTGTGAGGCTGAGTCTCTCACATTAGGCTAGGGTAACTGGCCAGTGATCACTAGAGATCCTCTTGTCTCTGCCTCCCCAGTACTGGGATTGTAATGCACACTCCCACACTCGGATATTTTTAATGTGGGATCTGAGAGTCTCAGGTCCTTGTGCTTGCAAGGTAATCAGTTTACCAATACAACTATCTTCCCAGCTCCCCAATAATGTTTCCTATTCATGTATTTCTAAAGCCATTATTTTAAAAAATATTTATTTTTATATGTATGAGTGTTTTGCCTGAATATATGTACATGTACTATATATGTGTGGTACCCACTGAGACTAGAAGAGGGTACCATATCCCCTGGAACTGGAGTTACAGACAGTTGTGAGCCACCAGGTGGGTGCTGGGAACCGAACCTAGGTCCTCCACAAGAGCAGTAGGTACTCTTAATTGCTGAGCCATCTCCAGCACACAAAAACCACTATTTTAAAAGATAATGATTTTCTATTTTAATCATGTATATGTCTGTGTTTGTGTGTAGTATGTGCCAGAAGAGGGCATTGATTCCTTGAACCTGGAACTGCAGGTAGCCATGAGCCACTTTACATGGATGCTGGGAACCAAACTCAGGTTCTCTGCAAGAGCAATATGTTATCTTTGGTGCTGAGCCATGTCTCCCGCTTCCCTAGTCACATATCTTACCCTTGTCTTCTTCAGAACTTGAGAGATGCGCTGGACAACATGTACGATGCTCGCATACCTCAGCTCTGGAAGAGGGTGTCCTGGGATTCCTCTACCCTCGGCTTCTGGTTCACTGAGCTTCTGGAGAGGAACTCTCAGTTTTCAACGTGGATATTTGAAGGGAGGCCTAACGTGTTCTGGATGACTGGTTTCTTTAACCCCCAAGGTAGGTGCTCCCAGGGGAGTGGGCTGACTTAGAAGTTCATGAGCAGCTGGATGGCAGCATTGCATGCTGACGGTGTACTCCATAAAGCCGTGTGGCCCTACAGCTGGTGGGTGCTGGTAACAGCCTTCCAGAGGTCCAGGAATAGACAGAATCCTTTGAAATCCTTCCTGTCACTTTCTTCCCACTGTGCAGTAGCCAACCGACCCCACCCACCTTTCCTACTCACCTACATGAGTAAGCCATGGCCTGTGGTGAAAGGGTTAAAAAAAAATTCTCCTCTCAAACTTCAGTTTTTAACTGTTGATGGGAAAGTCAAAACAGGGCTAAGGAGATGGGTCACTTGGGAATGTGCTTGCTATACAGGCATGTGGAGCTGAGTTTGAATCTCAGCACCTGTGTCAATAAATCCAGTCCCAGGGGTGCTGGGAGGCTTCAGACTGGAGGATCCTGGGGCTTGGTCACCAGCCAGGCTAGTCAAATGGACACACTCCAGATTCAGTGAGAGACCTCATCTAAGAGAATGAGGGGGAGCCTTGACTCCACTGTTAGCACTGGCTGCTCTTGTGAAGGACTCAGGATTTGTTCTCAGCATCCACACAGTGGTTCACAATCATCTGTAGCTTCAGCTCCAGGGGCCCCAACACACTCTCCTGACTTCTGCTAGAACCAGGTTCAAATGTGACGTACATACATCCAGCAAAACACTCATATACATAAAATAAAAATAAAGAGATCCCTAAACAGTTGAAAAATAAGGTGGAGGTAGAGGAAGATGCCTGACATTGACCTTAGACCTCCATTTATATGTGCACACACTGTAACATGTGCCCCCCCCCACACACACACAAATAGTGGATAATAAATAAAATAAAGCCAAAGTATGACTCTGGAGATGTGCCCAAAATTGCAGATTTAGGTTAGAAAATTAAACTTGAAAAAAATTGAGTGAGCTTTGGCCGGGAGGTAGGGGTAGGGGGTAGAGGGGTCTTTCTCCCCTTTCCCTGAAAGCATGCTGCTGTTCTGTATCATCCATCCCTGCATTTTAGAAACATTCTCTGAGAAAGTTGCTGACTTTATGCCATGGAGCTTGTAGGGTTTAGAGAGCTAGCAACATCCTGTATCATCACAGTGTAGGTAGTTTTACTTCAAACCATTTTCAGCCAGAGGATGGGATTTGGATGTCTATATGCTTGGAACCCCGATAGCTTCACCTGTCGGTGAGTTAAGAAGCATTCATTCAAGCTGGGTGGTGATGGCACACACCTTTAACCTCAGCACTTGGGAGGCAGAAACAGGTGGATCTCTCTGCAAGTTTGAGGCCAGCCTGATATACACAGTGAGTTCCAGGACAGCCAGGGCTGTTACACAGAGAAACCCTGTCTCAGAAAAAAAAAAAAAAAGCATCCATTCTTACTGATTTGGAAGGAATCACTGCTACATACAGCAATATGGGTAAATCTCATAAATAATGTTGAGTGAAGCAACCCAGTGAAAACTGCAGCACCCTGTAGGAGCCCATCCATACAAAGGCCAAGGATGGGCACAGTGAATGCAGGGTGATGGAAGACAGGATCATGGTCTCCTCTTTTATGAAGACACAGCAGGACTTCCTGGGGTCTGGGATGTACTGTTTCTTGCCCTGCATGTGGGTGACATGGATCTTTCCTTGGTGACAATCTACAGAGCTGTACACTCTATACACTCAGTTACTTCTTAGAAGTAGAATTTAAGCAACTATCATGCCTTTAAAGCATGCATTCACTGGTCCTCTGTGCATACGTGTTCATTTGTTGGATGCACATTCTTTTTTAGATGAATTAATGTGTGTGTGTGTATGTGTGTGTGTGTGTGTGTGTGTGTGTGAGAGAGAGAGAGAGAGAGAGAGAGAGAGAGAGAGAGAGAGAGAGAGAGAGAGAGAGAGAGAGAGAGATGGATGGGGAATATATGCCATTGTGTGTAGGGGGAATCAGGACAACTTTGTGGAATTGGTTCTCTCCTATCTTGATGTGGCTTGTGAGGACTGAACTCAGGTCATGAGACTTGCTCACCAAGTGCTATACCCACTGAGCAATCTTGCCAGCTTCTGCTCCATGCATTTCCAAGTGCCTTAACATTTTCTCAACTTATAGCATGAACCATGGCAATTTCTACCTCCGCAAGTTCCACAGAGTAATAGATCCAGGGCATCTGATGCCCTCTTCTGGCCTCCACAGGCACAGCACTCACGTGCACAGATACAAATACACACACAATTAAAACACAAAAAAAAAATTTTAAAGATTTATTCTTATTTTACATGTATACTTGTGGGGCCCAGTGCATATAAGTACACCATCTGTGTGCAGGTGCCCACAGAGAGTGTTGGCTCACCAAAGCTTGAGTTACAGGCAGTTGGAAGTCACTTAGTGTAGATGCTAGGCAAGTGCTCTGAACCACTGAGTAATCTCAGTAGCCCCAAAATTTGAATATAGATGGGCATGTCGGTGCCACCCACCAATAAGACAAAACCCTTTCTCATTCTTTACTTCTGCATCCATGGGAGACTCTTGATGTTTTCTCTCAAGGCTGCATCTTAGAAAGTCCACGCTGCATTCAAGCCAGCACCCTACCCTTTGCAGACACGCACAGTCTCACACACCCCCGCCCTTATCTATGATTGCTTTCTTCTTGCTGCTTAGCAGCCTGGAGGTCACCTCTTCCTGCACAGAAATCACATCCTTGCTTCCTTCTCCCTCTCCTGGCAGAAGGGACAAATGACCTTCCCGCTCCACATCAGTTGACCACATCTGACAAACAGAGAGCTTCTCAGCCCCTCCCCTCCTGACGTGTGTCCGAACAGATGAAGATTCTCCAACATTAACAGTGGATCCTCCAGTAGCAACTCACCTCCCGAGTTTTGTGTCTTCTTCAATAAGTTGTCCTTTGACCCCTACATGTGTGCTGTGTCGTGCACCCCCCCAATAAATGAATGGAATGAATTTAACTTAAATTCATTCACATGTGAACATTTTTTATCACCTCATAATACTTCTGTCTCTGGTGTCTTACACTGTGTGTGGTGTATTTCCCATCAGGCCCATTCTTCTCAGACTTAGTTGACTTTGAGGTCCATGCTACCATAAAGACAGGTGACATCCTTCATCCCCGCCCCCCCCCCCCCCCCCCGCCACTGCCCCTCCCCCCCGCCCCACCCCCACCCCATCAACATCCCCCTTGGCACTGTTTGCAGCATCCCTCACTTGTCTTGTGACTGGTTTGATTTTTATTTTATTTTATCTTTGGTCTGGCATATTTGAAGAGGCTGAGTCATACACCATAGAGCCTCACCTGGTATTTAGGCCCCTTCACAATTATTTCTGTGGCCATTGATGAGCTCAGCCATGTGGACAATTAGACTGGATGATTAAAATGGTCAAGCACGAAGCCGCGTCGGTGACCCTGTTCTGTTTGTCTTGATGGTATGGCTTCTTCGCTGGGTGGGGGTACTCTCCACCAGATTCTGCAGACCCGGAGAGCCCGCATCTTTCATTAGCTTGCCCTGGCAGGTTTGAGCACATAGAATTCTCAAACTCTTTAAGGCTGTGATTCTCAAAGAAATTTTTTTTTGCCCTCCTTCCCGCCCCCTGTACCATTCTCAGGGCATTATGTACACATGATTTAGATTCTGGTGTGTGTGTGTCCCCTGTATATGGGGGATGTGTCTAAACCAGTAGGGATGAATTATAGGGAGGCGGACTTTAAGCTAAGACACTGACTCCTTTGTGATGCCTTCAAATTAATAGCCACATTTTGTCATTTGATGCTTCAAATGACTCATAGGTGTGCTAATGACATGATGGTGGCGCTTGGCCATGCTCCCTGGCCCTCACACATCTGTATTAGATTGAACTCCGCAGCAACAATCATTTTCCAAATGCTCAATTCAGTCTGGAGCTTGGTGCCATTTAGATACCTTTGTTTTTGTCCCCTTGTTTTCCTAAGCCACACCAGTCACTTGAGGCAGATATCAATACCAACTCATTCGTTCACATGAATCAAGATTTTTCACTTAGAAGGGCTGTTGCCGAAGTAAAGAGATGGGTCATTTTTGTCCTGTTTTCAACCCCCCTCCCCCTGTGTGTGTGTATGTGTGTGTGTGTCTCTGTGTGTGTGTGTGTGTGTGTGTGTGTGTGTGTGTGTGTTCGAGAGAGAGAGTTTTCAGAGCAATGCAATTCTGAATGCTCTTTTTGAGAACAGCTCCAAGAGCTGCTGTTTGTCAAGGTAGAGAGTGGGCCAAGGGTTAATAGACTTTCAGGATTGGAAAGGAACCAGGAAAAACTTCTCGTCTTGTGTCAGTTCTTTGGCTGCTTCCTCATGACCCTGTTCCCACATCTCAGAACTGCAGAGGGACCCACTGCACTCAGTGAAAAGTCTCTACGTGGGCGACAGGCGCTTCTGCCTGCCTTCAGATGAGAGGATCCTTTAGGCACTGGCCTTGGTCTTAGTCACGGCCACATCTCCTAAAATCCTAGTCTTTCCCATGGCTACCAACTGTTTAGACCCTTGTAATTTGGCCAGCCATCAGAAACCACCAAAGCCACTCTCTCCAAGGCCACCTCCACCTAATGACATTTCTGCTGACTTCATTCTCTTGACTGTAACTAGGATGTCAAGTCTGGATTCTCTCTCTCTCTCTCTCTCTCTCTCTCTCTCTCTCTCTCTCTCTCTCTCTCTCTCGTACCACATGCATGCTGGTGTCCACATAGGCCAGAAGGGGTCATCTAATACCCCTCCTCGAGGTGGAATTATAGGTTGTAGGTTCTGGGAACCAAACTCCAGTCCTCTGTATCTCTGCAAGAGCAGTCAGTGCTGCTAACTGCTGAGCCATGTCTCCAGTTCCTGGAAACTCCTTTAGACCTTGGCTTCCCTCTGTGCACTTTCTTGCTTCTCTCCCTGCCCCTCGGCCATCTTTGTGACTTTTCCCAGGCAGGTTCTGCCTTTGGGCTCAGCCACCTCTTCTCACAGGTGTGTGGCTGTTCATCTCCCCATGTGACTGACTCAGTGCCAACAGCCAGTGTAGGAAGTTCTGTTCTCCAGTGACTCCCTCAATGCACAGTCTGGCCATCTTTCCCCTAAGCCATCCTCATGAGGATTCTGCTGCCCCCACGTGCATCATTCTCCAGAACACACAAACTTGGACCTTCCACCAAATAGCTTGGAAGAGGGAGAGCAGGAACACATGGGTCCCAGAAGAGACAGAGCAGGGAAGGTCATAAGTAATAACATAGGCTGCCAGAGGTCAAGCCGGATGGGCTCCAAATGGCTGGATGGACTTCTCAGTAAGATCACAGTTGGCATTGAAGCCCCAAGGGTGCAGGTGGGAACTTGAGGGGTCCGATTTTAAGATGGGTGAGTGAATCAAGGAAGTGGAGGGGGGAGGAAGGGAGAGAGAGAATTTATATGGATGATTTGCTGGGTTCTCTGAAGAACTCAGACTTTGAGGAAAAGAAATACATCGGAGGATATTTGCAAGAAGGAAGGATTTTCTTTCTCTTTTAATGATAAGAGTAGACCATTCAAATGCTGCTGGAGGGAAGGAGGAGGGGGCACAGAGGTGGAGAGAGGGAGTGTAAGGATACCAGCCAGGGGTTAGAAAAGGTGAGAGGGATGTGTATGTCAGTGGAGAGACTCTGTGGGGCCCATGGATGGGTTCCTGGACACCTCTCCAGCTATAACAAGAACAGCAGGGAAGGACTGGCCATAGATGCTGTGCTGGATGGCTGGTTGTGCGTCAACTTGACACAAGCTGGAGTCATCCCAGAGGAGGGAGCCTCACTTGAGAAAATGCCTCCATCAGATCGGGCTGTAGGCAAGCCTATAGGGCATTTTCTTAATAAGTGATTGATGGAGGAGGGCTCAGCTCACTGTGGGTGGTGCCATCCCTGGGCTGGTGGTCCTGGGTACTATAGAAAAGCAGGTTGAACAAGCCAGAAAGCTGCACCCTTCTCGTGGCCTCTGTATCAGCTCCTGATCCTAGTTCCTGTCCTGATTGAGCTCCTGGCCTGACTTCCTTGAATGATGAATAATGGCGTGGAAGTGTCAGCCAAAAACCCTCTCCTCCCCAGGTTGGTTTTTGGTCATGGTGTTTCGTCACAGCAATAGAAACCCTGACTAAGACAGATGCTCACAGTGAATTACAGTCCAGGCTTGGTGCTAAGAGGTGAAGGGAATTCTCTACCCTCCACTTAAAGGCAGAGGCAAGCTTATCTTAGGAGGAAGAATATGCTGGGGGCAAGAATTTCAGGAAAGTGACAGAAGCTGGGGGAAGACAGGCTGGTGGGAACAAGGAAGGACATCAGGTGCCTTTGAAACCCACCAAGGTTCTGCACAGCAGCTGTATGGTACTTGCTGGTGTCCCCCAGCAGTGAGGTACTGTAAGAAGGGGGTCTCTTCTCCAAGTTTGTCTGTGTTTGGGGCTTTATCTGACATGCAATGAGAAGGGATGATCTAACAAGGCAGGGAAGAAAGGAGGTGGAGTTGATTAGTTACAAATGCTGTGGTCCGGGCAAACAAGATGGCTCCACTTGCCACCAGGCCTAATGACCTGAGTTTGTCCCTTGGAACCTACCCGGTAGAATGAGACAGCTGATACCCACACATTGCCCTCTGGCCTTCACACATGCACCACAGCACATACATGTGTGTGCCTGCCTCCCCTGCCCCCCCCCACACACATACAAAATTAAATAAATATAGAAGTGATGAGGTCAGGAGCAGAGAGGCCAGACTGCTAGACAGACCCTGACAATGAACAGTAGGGTTGAGGAAATGACCCAGTAAAGTGCTTGAGATGCAAGCATGAGGACCTGAGTTCAATCCCCAGGACCCACAAAGAAAGCTGAGGACCTCGGCCCAGACCTAGAATCCCTTCAGTCGGGATGCAGAGACAAGGAAGATCCTTGGGGCTTGCTGGCCAGCTAGTCCAGCTCCATCAGTGAACTCCTGGTTCAAGGGAGAGCTCCTGTCTCAAAACGGAAGGTAGAAAGCAATTGAGGGAAACACATAGCCTTTGCATACTATCCCCCCCACATACACACACACACACACACACACACACACACACACACACACACACACACGGAGCAGATGTTGGTGGGGTACTGAAATGATTGGGGACTGATGGCAGGGATGATGAAGGGAAGAAGGACTGGTCGCCCCAGCCTGTGGTTGTCAGGGTAGCAGAGAGGTTCTCATGATGGGTGGAGGAATGACTGGGAAGTGCTTATGTGTCCAGGGTTGATTCCAGTAAAAGCAAAAAGGTAGAGAGACTATTTTGTGTGGAAATGGAACCATACCGGAGGGCATAATGGGAAGGTTTGGAGGGAGAGAAGAATTGATACTGGATGGGTCCAAGGAAAACCAGGTACTCCGAGAGAAGGCTGGCTGTGTCAGGAGTTAAACTTGTGAACACCAGCCATTTGGGGTGGAGGGTCCCAGGCTTCCTGTGTCCATGGATTCCAACAGAGCCTGTCATTTAGAGGAGTGACGGAGTACCCGTGGTCTCTAGAGTCCCTACAGAGAGCCAGCTCATCCCCTGACAGCCTTCCAGTGTTGCCCTTCCCCTTCGTCCACCCGCTTCTTAAAACAAATGTGCATCGGGGACCGGCAAGTGGCCTGTCTTGCGAGAGCATTTGACAGTGGCAGTCCTCAGGCCACAGCAGAATCATCTGGGACATTTTTAATACATACTAATGGCTGGGGCCCAAAACCAATCGTGTCCTAATCTCAGGGGTTAAGACCTCTAGACTCTCGAGCTGAGAGCCTCGATGATCAGTTTTCTCAAGAGTTCCTTAGTCATTCTAATGCGACAAGAACCTTGACTTTAGACCCGGGATAACTGATGTGTGGTCCTCCTGCAGTGGCTGCATCATGGAGCTACAGAACCCTAGGTCCCAGTCTTGACCCACCCGCCAGATGAGAACCTAGGTGTTTACATGAATTCCTTCCCCAGATGATTTCTGAGATCATTAACATTTGAGAAAGGGCTGGGAGACAGACCAGTCAGTAAAGTGCTTGTCATGCAAAAGCCCCCCCCCCCCCAGTTCAGATCCTCAGGACCCATGTAAAAAACTGGGTGTGGCTGCATGTGCCTGTAATCCCAGCACTGGGGGAGCACAGGGACCTTGAAACTTGACAGCCAGACAGTCTAACCAAATTGGTGAACTCCAGATTCAGTGAATCCTGTCTTGGAGAGTAAGTAAAAGGATGACTGAGGAAGACATGTGATTTCAATCTTTAGTTTACACACACACACACACACACACACACACACACACACACCTCACCCTAGTTGGAGAAGAAACTCCATTGTGGATCCCTCTTGCAGCATCTCCAACTTCACTACCCTAGACCAAGCTGCCCTGGCATTTCAAATTTTCAGCCATGCCAGACCCTGGCCCTGCAGCATTTAGCCAACACTTCTGTGAAAGGTGCCCAGTGTGTGTTCATTCGGCTCGGCTGACCAACCTCATTGTTGTCTACTGATTTCTGTCTTTTTATTTAACTTACCAATGAGCTGCATTTGCTTCTCATTTGGGGAAAAAACTGCCTGTCATAAACTCGTGGCAAGGACATCATTTCTCTTCACCTTTGAAGATGCTGCTGGGAGGTGTGGTAACTGTTTAGACAGGAAGTAACTATGCAAACCCAGGCCTATTACAGAAGGACTGGTTGGTTCATTGATTGAAGAAAAAAATGCCACCTGGGACTCTGGAGAGACTTAGTGGGGGCACAACAGCTTGAATTCAGATCCCTAGCTCCTGTATAAAGTCAGGCATGGTGGCACACATCTGTAACCCCAGCTCACTGGCCATCCATTCTAACTGACTTGACCAGCTCTGTGTTCAGTGAGAGACCCTACCTCAAAAACAAACAAACAAACAAACGAACGAGGTGGAAAGCAATTGAGGAAGATACCTGATGTTGAATTCTGGCCTCCAGGCATACAGACATATCAGACATATGGTCTCTCTCTCTCTCTCTCTCTCTCTCTCTCTCTCTCTCTCTCTCTCACACACACACACACACACACACACACACCTACACCTGCCACCTGCCATTCACACAGGCCAATCATTACAGAATAACCAGCTCTTGGTAAAGCTGAGGAGCACACCTTTCCTGACCATCTGTTCCTTTCACGTTTTCTAAGACCTTGTAGGGAAGACCACTGAAAACACCCCGCGGCTCTCTTGAAGGCAGCTGATTGCACAGGCCAGGCGACGGACATCAGCTCGCTTTAGTGTTAGCTGGTTCCCGTTGCAGGAATTAATACATGGCAAGGATTGCTTCAGACCTGCCTTTCCACAGTATGATCCTAGGTTAATAGTGAGTTTTTTAAAATTACGAACTTGACAAGTGTTAAGGGCTTATTATGCTTTATGAATTTGAAGGGAAGAATTGTTTAAACACCTCATCTAGGGCACATGGAACTCCAGTGTTCAGTCACGTCCCCCATCTTTCATGTGGGTGGTTTAATCACAGGAAGAATAGAAGGTTATTGCTGCTGAGGTCTCACTCTGACTGACTTTTCGTTTCTTCTTTCAAGAATGGGAACATTTGAATCACTTTCAGAATGATTATAAGTAAATTCATGCCAAAACAAAAGTGTTTGATTTCAAGCTTTTGTGAAGAAAACTATACCAATCGTCCTTTAAAAACTTATGCAAACAGCAGAAAGAGCAGATTGTAGTTTCATTAGGTTTGACATCGGTCTCCAAGAGAGACAGCCATTCACTTCTTAAAACCCAACAATTAATGTTTCAGAAGGTTCAATATGTTTTCAATGTGACAAGACCATGTCCTTCATAGGAAGCCAATGTCAAATGCTATAGCCTGGAAAAGCGGCTGGGGACGCAGCTCAGTTGGTGGACTGTTTGCTTAACATGCACAGAGTCCTGGGTTGGATTCCTGATACTACATAAAATGAGTAGTGTTTGAGGAGGCAGAGGGATTAGAAGGTCAAGGAAGGTCATTCTTGGCTACAGATGGTGTTTGAAGATAGCTAGATAATGAGACTCCATCTCAAATAAATGGGCGGATACATCATAGATTTGGAAATACATGTATCTTTTCTCTTCCATGTTCTTTGAGTAGGGATGGTCACAAACCATTCCCTACCCTTGCGCTAGGTCTCAAAAGTGTTTACTCAACACTGCCATTCTTGGTTTCTGAACAGACGTGTGTACTGGATCCCACCTGCTGGCATGCTAAGAATGTCTCTTAAGCATGAGGATGCTTACTGTTGAAGTCTGGACAATGTAATGCATGCTCCCCAGTAGGACCAGACAGGAAATAGTGTCTCCTTAACGGTGCTGGAGTTTTGCAGAACTCTCTAATAATGACTAAAATCTTAGAAGCGGAAGGAAGATATTAAAGGAAAAAAAATGAATAAAACACTAGCCAGCTTCCCTTCTCTTCAGACACTCTGGCATGGCCCTGAAAGCCGTATGGGGTGAGGTCAATTTATAGATTAGTCATGACTTAAGATGTATAGAAAGAAAAATATCAATTACTCAACTATCAATTATCAAGAAGAGGGAAGTTTAAACCTAGGATTAGTGACTCTTAGCTTCATAATATCAGAGGAGAATTTTAAAATATTGTAAGTTAAGATCAATTTAATTCTAGACACTCAAGTTGGATATGTAGTGTCTACTAGACACATGGGTGGACACTGTGTGTTGAATTGTGAAAATGACATTTTCTGCAGGAGAGATGGCTCAGCAGTTAAAAGCACTGGCTACTCTTGCAGAGGACTTACATTTAATTCCCAACACACACATGGCAGCTCACAACCATCTGTGACCACAGTTCCCGGGGGATCTGATGCATTATTCTGGCCTCTGTGGGTACCAGGGCACAGGAATGGTACACATACATCCATGCAGGCAAAACACTCATGTAAATAAATAAATCCCAAAGTGACATTTTCATACTGATTAGAAGGGTGAATTGAGTTTTCTTATTTTATTCATATGTATATGAATATATATGCCACTGACCTACAAACTCATGAAATGTGTTACTGACATGTGGGATTTCCCCAGCATTTAAAATGAAAGTGCGGAGCTGGGGAGGTGGGTGGCTCAGTGGTTAAGTACACTGACTGCTCTTCCAGAGGACCGGGGTTTAATTCCCAGCTCCCACATGGTGGCTTACAACTATCTGTAACATCAGTTCCAGGAGATTTGGTGCCCTCTTCTGGTTTCTGTGGGCACTGCTTACACACATGGTGCACAGACTTACATGTAGGCCATGTATGCAGGAAGTGGCCAGCTGTTGTTGCATGAACTTCCATTGTATTTCCCGATGACTGTAGCTCGTTCTGTGAGTGCATTCTTTTCTGTTCTGGTTGATGGAGGGGCTTGGCTTTTGGAAGGATACAGAAGGCTCTCTTTAGCGCCCCAGATCCTGTCTTCATGGGCACTTTGAATGAGCTTCCTTAGATGCAAGTACAGACAAGTCACTGGCTTCCTCTAAATGTTCAGTACCTTTCTGCCTTCAAGAAGCACCGTGGGGCCAGCGAAATGGCTCATGGGTAAAGTGTCTTGCCGACAAGCCTGACAACCTGAATTAGATTCCGGGAGAGAGAAGTGCTTCCTGCAAGATGCGCTCTGACTTCCACGTGGGTGCCATGGTGTGCATGTGCGCGCGCGCGCACACACACACACACACACACACACACACACACACACACGCACACACGTGCACACACACACACAAACGCACACATGCACACACACATACACATACGCACACATGCACACACACGCGCGCGCACACACACACACACACGCACACGCACACGCACACACACACATACACACATGCACACATGCACATAAATAAATATAATAAAAATGCCCTCTAAAAGAAGCAGTAGGAACTCTGACCCGAGAAGTCATGCTGCCGCCTTTGTACTGTCTTTATCTGGACTCATTGACTCCTCCCTTAACCCAGACTCGGCCTCTGTGTCTTCACACATGCTGTTGCTCGAGCTGGCCTTATCCTGTCTTGCTAGTTCTCATGCAGCTTTCAAGGTTTGCAGCCAGAGGCTGGAGAGACGGTGATGGCACAGCAGTTGAGAGTGTGGACTGGGCTTGCCAAAGAGCCAGGTTTGGTTCCCAGCACCCACGCTGGGCAGCTCACAGCCGCCTGTAGTCCAGCTCCAGAGTAATCTGATGTCTCTTGCCTTCCCTCCCCACCCCTACAATGTGCATACCTATCATTAAAAACAGCAAAAAAAATAAATATTGAAAAGAGAGTTGCAATTAACTTCCACTTTGCAGTTAGGACTTCTGAACCTTTCTCATACCTTGGCCTGTGTCCTGCTAATGCTCTGCCTCCCTCTAGGGCAGTGGTTCTCAACCTGTGGGTTGTGACCCCTTTGGGGGTCAAATGACACTTTCACGGGGGGCCACCTAAGACCATCGGAAACCACAGATATTTACATAACTGTAGTTTTGCTGCAGTTATGAAGTAGCAATGAAAATAATCTTATGGTTGCGGGTCACCACTGCACGAGGAACTGTATTAAAGGGGTCGCAGTATTAGAAAGGCTGAGAGCCGCTCATCTAGAGACAGACACTCTTAGACTTGAATGCAGGTCCATGGGTGTCCTCTTCCACTTTGTGAGACCTCGAACTGTGCCTGAGACACTGTGACCACTCTTAGGAGAGCTGACAAGTGAAAGAATGGGTCCCTCTGCATGAACTGGAGTCCCTCGGTGCATCCAGGCGGGGTACTGCTCTTTCCCTCCATTCCCAGGGAGCTTAACCCCTTGCAACATGCCCTCCACGGTTCTCTGAGGCCACTCAAGAGTGCCAGGGATGGGAGATGGGGATGGAAATGATCTAAACACATTGTATTCATGCATGAGATTACCAAAAAATAAGCAAACAAAAAAGAGTACTGGGGGTCTTGCAGTTCTTCCACCATGTGTATGAGAACCAAAAGATAGCAGCAGACCACAGGCAGCTGGTTTTCCAGCCAGCTTTGAAATTTGGGATTTTTTTTTTCTAACATCAAATGCCACTCTCCAGAAAAGACTTCTCTTATTGAATTGAATGACATGATTCCTAAATATTAAGTTTAGAGAGAGGCCACAAGATACGGAGCCACCCATTATCTTAAAATAACTGTATTATGCACATTAAAAGATGTAGCTTTCCCTTTCCGGTGTGATTGCTTTGTTTGATCAAATTGAAAGTCAGGTTCCTATTATGGTGTTTATGCCTTATTTCCTTAGACTAAATGAAATTGTCCCATTATGGCAAATAGAAGCTTCATAATGGTTTGATTCAGGTTTAATTGGAAGGCTGTTTCTCAGAATACTTTACCATTCCGGTCACACATTGGATTTTGTGTTTTCCAGTAGAGACCATGAGCTGGGACTAGGTTGAAACCCTTAAAGAGACTTGCAGTCCCAGGAGACTTCCAAACCAAGGTTCCCTCTCTCTTCACTGTCCTCATGGAAACAAATCCCCAGAAAAAATACCCTTTGCTCTAGGGTTCTGCTCTCGGCTCCTCCCAGGATGGACAGGCCGTTTAGAGACTCTCTCTCTCTCTCTCTCTCCCTCTCTCAAGGATTCCTCACAGCAATGAGGCAAGAGGTGACCCGAGCTCACAAAGGCTGGGCACTGGACACTGTGACCATCCACAATGAAGTCCTTCGGCAGACCAAGGAGGAGATCACCTCACCCCCTGCGGTAGGTGCTGTGGGGAGCTGAGGGTGGAAATCCAAGTTCAGGTCAAGACTGTCGATTGAGGGCTGTGGGTGGAGTGCAGCGAATGGTCCAACAGTTGCCTAGTGCGCAAGGCCCTGGGTTCAATCCCCAGGACCACACAGGCAAACAGAAAATTAAAACCTGACCTTGGCTTCTTCAGTGAAGCCTGTCTGCTTTTCAGGGAGGTTTTCCTCTGTTGTAACCAGACAACCTCAAGGCCAGTGCCTCCCCTGTCTGCTGAGTGGGAGGTTAATGACAAGGGCTAGTGAGCCCAGCAACTCCCTGGTGACCTTTCTTTATAAAAGAAAGTTATGGTCGTGTTTGCTTAGAGGGATTTCCATGTGTCTTCAGCTTGTGCGCTGGGCTCACAGGGTCCCCTGTAGCGGCTGAGGGCCATGAACGTCCACTGGACTAATGGAGCTCAGTTCCACTGTGGTGTTCCTCCTGTGTGCTGGGACTCCTGAGTGAGGAGAACTTGCCATGCTGAGGAGAGAGCAGGCCCTCTGAGCTACTGCGTTGACACGGATGCCAGCCCCTTCTTTAATGATTTTGCTCTTTTGTCTGAAAAGTACGTGACAGTCCAGCCTCTCTGCAGGAGGTCTCGGGCTGTAATGGCCATCGTGTGTGCGTGGTGGCGGATCTGACATGGCAGCTCAATAAATCTCCGTCTTTCCATCTTCTCTGATGGCCATTCTCTCAATACCAAGGGGATTAGGGCAGATGGTTTTCTCAGCTCTGGGCCAAGTTTTCTGCTGCTTTATAATAGGAGGTCTTCCTTCCAGTTTCGAGAAGGTTCCTTTTGCCTCTCCGAGCCCTCATCCCACACCCCCTACCCTGTATATTTCTACCAGCCACTCTGTAAGGTAATTTAGGGCCTCACTATTACATAATTTGAGGTTCTTGCATCCCCTCCCATGTCACCTCCATGTGGTAAGTAAGTATCCATATTTGTTGCCTGAAATACTACAGATGAGGTTACTAAAATCTTAGAATGTCTTTCCTTCACAATTAAGGAGTCAGGAAGTCCAAGAACCACTGTAGCTCGGTTGGGAGAGTGCTGGCTTAGTGAGCATGGAGTCTGGTTGGATCCCCAGCAGCACATTAGCTGGATGCTGTGGCATGCACCTGTAATCCCAACACTCAGGAGACAGAAGCAGGGGGAGCCGGAGTTTAAGGCCAGCCTGTGCTACATGAGACCCTGTCTCCAAACAAAACAAAATGAGGAGTCAGTGATTGGCAGTGTTGGGTTCTTCCAGAAGGAAGGTGTGAGAGGCAGTCTTACTCAATGGCTCTCTCCTGGCTGCTGATGCTTGCTGGCAACCCTTGGCAAGATTGGTTGGTTTTGGCTGTCTCATTCCAGTGTTTACCAACACTGTCAAGGGCTTTATTCCCTCTGTGCCTCTCTGTGTGACCTACCCCTACACACACACACACACACACACACACACACACACACACACACACAAGCTCATACACACACACACACAAACACAAGCTCATACACACACATACACACGCACACACACACATGCAAACACACACACACACACACACACACACCATATTGGATCTAGGGCCTTTCTAGATCCAGTGTGTTCATATCTAAAGACATTATATCTACAAAGCCAAACCATGCTTCTGAAGTACTGGGTTGACATAAGTGTGGGGTGACACTATTCTACTTGTCACATCTTCTCACTGTGACTCTTAAGGTCCCTAAGTTGCAAGGGCTATAGAAAAGGACACAGTTGGCTGTAGGATGGTTCCTAATAATCACCTTGTTCATGTAAATAGTTGTCAACCACACTAAGTTAACGATGGGAACTCCTGTCTCCTGATCTTATGGGACTGCCCAGGATCTCACTGTCAAACCATGGGCTTCAGTTTGTGGTTCAAAATATATGGTCCTCATGCAGTTAGCCCACATGAGCAAGTCCTAGAAAGTCTCTGCAGCTAATCTCTCTGTCCTTTACCATGATCTACATTTACTTCCCTAGGCCCCATCTTCATTAGAAATAGAAAAACGGTCACCCTCTTCTACATAAATATACTTTATGAGCTTGCATGATTCTCTCTGGCCCTTTCTTGTTTTAATGAATACATGTTCTGTGGCTCCCCCGTGCCTGCAAGATAGAGTTCAGACACTTCAGCTCAGCAGATTCGTCTTCCATGGTCAAGTGATAACTCATTTTATTACCATTGCACCCTTTGCCAAGAAGTAAAGTATCTTCTCTGCCCATCCCGTCTGTCTTTGTGGAGTTGCTCTGGCCCCGTCTCCCCATTTCATCTGCTGCTGCACCCCTTCAGAGATCTCTTCAAGACTCTTCCCCTCCGCAGTCTGCCCTGATGGCAAAAGCCCATGTGACCTTCAATCCAAAGTCACTGCTCTTATCCTTAGAAGCCATCACCAGGCAATTCCATTAACAAATTTCAAACTGTCCCCTGCACTCAGGGGTCTTGGCTTCCTTGATTTAAAGGTGAGGCCCACAAAGGCAAGTCCATTTGTGGGAAAGAACATAGGGAGGATGGTTTGTTTGGTCATATACACTGTGGAGCTGCCAATTCCTCCCCTCCATTTTCACGCCCACTTTGCTGTACCTCTCCAGGCCTCTGGGGGCGCTCTCATCTTAGTTCATCTTGCGAAAGAGATGGGATGGAGCCAAGAGTTGGCTTGGTCAACTCAGCCTAAAATCCCATTGACCACAGCTCTATTCACAGCATATGCTCCCAGCTTACACCAGCTCCAACTGGACTTTACAGCTAGCTGCAGAGTTGACTTGGCCCTCTGTCACCCAGGTTGGCCACCCCACATCCCAGTACCTCATAGCAGGGTCTTTCCACTGTGCAGCCAGACTCACTGTGCACCCCAGGGGAAAACGTGGCCTGGTATTTTGTGAATGCAGTCTCTCCAGTGGTGGCGCCTCATCTGTTAGTGCTTTAAGACTGACATGTGTTTTCTTCCTGAGCCGACAGCCCTGATTACATAATGGATGTCTAGCTTTCAACACTTCTTCTCTGTCCCTCGACCTTTCAGGAAGGGGTGTATATTTATGGACTGTATATGGATGGAGCATCCTGGGACAGGCGGAACGGGAAGCTCACAGAATCCACCCCGAAGGTTCTCTTCATGCAGCTTCCTGTCCTGCACATCTTTGCCATTAACTCCACGGCGCCCAAGGACCCGAAACTGTACGTGTGTCCTATCTACAAGAAACCCCGGCGAACTGATCTCACCTTCATCACTGTGGTGTACCTGCGCACAGTGCTGTCCCCGGATCACTGGATCTTGAGGGGAGTGGCCCTCTTGTGTGACATCAAGTAAGCTCATGTCTACCTGCCACGGGCCCCAGAGAAGCCATCTAGAAGCCCTGCCATCGAGAGTCTCAGACACAGTGTCTTTCTTTCCTGGTGTGTCTGCCATCACTCTCCCTCAATTAAACAGTTGATACTTCTCCATGGCTTATCTGTTTCTTCCTCTCGTATCCCTATTCAAAGAACCGGTCCGAATTCACGCTTCTGATGCCAAGAACTCACATTATGTTATAATTGCTTTTTGAAAGATAAACCCCTGTCTTCATGTTCAAATACGTTTTAGAAGGCTTGCATTTGAAAAGTTGAAAACGGGGTGCTGATAGGATCCACCCTAAAAGGACCCCAGCAGATAGAACTTTTTCCTCGGATGAAAACCACTCCTGGGCTGGCAAGTGGGGAAAGGCACTTTGTCACCAAGCTTAGCAACATGAGTTGGATACTCTGGGCTTCACCCTGATGAGAGGAAAAAATCCACTCCCACAAGCTGTGCTCTGGTCCACACACATGCACTGTGGAGCATGCATGTGCTCTCCGGCGTGCATGTTCATGCACACATGCATACACACACACACACACACACACACACACACACACACACACACAATTAAAATATACAAATAAATATATCAAATAAATAAAAGCAAAAGAAAATCCCTCCCAATAAGTAATCTTCCCATGTTCAAATATTACCCTTTTGAGTTTTCGTGTGTGTGTGTGTGTGTGTGTGTGTGTGTGTGTGTGTGTGTGTGTGTCTGTGTGTGCGCTGTTGGGGAATGTCAGAAAACCCACTGGGACAGTTGATCTTGTAATTGATTTTAATTTTATTTAGTACTATTTCCTCTTCTTTTTGTAGTACTTTTGAGGCTCAGGGAACTCTGGCTCCCTGGCTCTCCCTCCCAAGCCCAATTCTGCAGGAAATAATGAAACACATGTCTAGGTAGCAAATGGAGAAAGCAAAACAATCTCCATCAAACGAAATTAGGTTACACGCTGAACATCTTAAAAAGCGGGCTTTAGAAAGTGAGGCTATTTCTTACTCAGTAGTTAGTCTGAAACTCAGTATGAACCTTGATTTCCTGCTGAAGGAAGTTGTCAATTTAACAAAACAGATGGGGCCTTCGACTGAACTGCTCGCATAGCTCCGGGATAGTGAAGAAGTGTCTCTCTGCCGTCTTCTCATCTGGAATCTTCTTGCCTGCCCCCAGCTACTGGCACTAACTTCATCCTCTCTGTTCTGGAGTAGGAGTCATTCCAGATTGCCCCCTTCTCCTGCCGTCCCATCACCCTGATGGGAGATGGTGGTGGAAAACCCAGTGAGATGGTCCAGTGATACCCTGGATATGGTATCCAGGGATGACCTCAGAGGAGACTCTGATGTACCTCCTGTCTGGGGTAGCTCCTGGAAGTAGAATACTGTAGCGACCTCTGATGTGTCCCTGAGGCCTGTTCAATGTCAGTCATAGACCTTAATAACTAAGTGCCTGTCCTGGTGATAAAAACACCCTGACCAAAAGCAATGTAGGGGAAGAAGGTTTTCATTTGGATTGCAGGTCACAATCTGTCATTGAAGGAAGTCATGGCAGGAGCTTGAAGTGCAAACCCTGGAAGATCAAGCTGGCTCATTTTGGCTTCTTTGTAGGCTCATGCTTACTTAGCTAGTTTTCTCATATAGCTCAGGATCGCCTGCCTAGGGATGGCACCGCCCACAGTGGGCTGGACCTACTGGCATCCATCAAGACAGACCTCATAGAAATGTCCACAGACTGACCTAGTAAAGACAGGTTACTCAATGACATTTTAAAAAATTATTTCAGGTGATCCAATGTTGTGTCAAATTGATGGTTAATGCTAACTAGAACAATAGCCAAGCCCCTGGTCTAAGTGTCCTTGTACTTCTCATGACCAGGGCACTAAAGCAAAGGTGGTATTCCCTGGGTGAAGGATCCTCCTGAAATGAAGCTAGACTTTGGAAGCACCTGCCTGTCAGTCTAGATGGGCCCAGGAAAGCAATGTAATCTCACCATAGCAAGCCAGTCAATGGGTTCTGACACAGCACACATTGGTTGATTAAACAATTAAAGGCAAATGCATAATCTAAACCCCTGACATCCAAGGGGATACTTAGAGAATACTAATTAGGCCTGATGTTGTCTAATAACTTGAATGGCTTGGAGAAAATGGGGGTGGCAAGGAAGATATAGAAAGCTGTAACTCTAGCAAAGGTCACCGATTAAGACTGGTTAATGGCACACGAGAACTATTTTCTGGGGACTCGGCTGTGGCTGATTATTTTGCTCTGAGTCAACAGTGAGGAGAAGGAGAGATGGGCATGGAGGCCCGGCCAATATGGGCACCTGGCCCCTGGGCAGTGCCTCCAAATGGTTTTGTTGACGGTTGGCACTTCTGAACTGCCTGGGTTCTGCTGAGAGCTGGCTGGGGACCCAGTTCCGCTGTCTTTCTCTAGCTTAGCAAATGGCTTTCCGTAGACATTTTGCACCATTGAACTTCCATAAACACATAACCATTTTCTCAGCAAAATTGTTGCTCTTTCACTAATTACATAATTTGCCACACTTGAGTGAGGGAGACCTGGTGAGCATAAAGAGCAGAGGGAGGGGAAGGGATGGTTAGGCCGACAGAAGCTGGGGCAGACACAGCGGGTTTTTTTGTTTGCCCTCCTTGGAATCAGTCCACGTTTTCTCATTTTGGTCTCAGCAGAGTGAGCCATGAGATTTATATCTTCTTTGATTTAAAATGTTATTTTACTTTGGTCTTTACATAAAAATAAGGGCAAAGGAAAGCACCCAGAGATAGAGCCTAAAAAAAGAGATCTGTCTTGAGGGTAGTGACGTGTGAATGAGCCACACTCTGCTGTCAGAGATGAATAGGGACCTCAACTCAGCAGGGGAGGCACTGTGACTCGGACCATGGCTGAAGGTCATGGTTGTGGTTGGGGATACTCAAGGTCGAGGGATGGAGCAAACACAAGGTAACCCTGGGGCTGGGTCCTGAGCTTTTCATAGATACTGTCAAGATTGCAGACAGTGGGTTCCAGGGAAGGGCCCCGCGTGAGGGAGATACATCAGTTATCTCTTCGCTGTGGCCAAATACCGACAAGAAGCAGTTCTTGTGTGAGGAAGGGTTTGTTTAACCCACAGTGTGGGGGTGGACACAGTTTATCGCGGTGGTGGGAGTGAGTGGCTGGAGGCTGCTGGCTCACATGTGGGTAGGTAAGGAAGCAGAGACTGGACAGGAAGCTTGGCCAGCTGTGGACCTCAAGGACCGCCTCCAGTGAAGCTCCACCTCCTGAAGGATCTCCAGCCTTCCAAAGCAGCAGCACAAGCTAAGGGCCAAGTGCTGTGGGTCACAACACCACAGGAGAGAGGGGAAGAGAGAGACGAAATAGCCAGAGACAAAGGCCAGATAACCTTCAAGAAACTTCCATCGCGAGGACTATACACTCCGAATACCAAAGGCCTCATGGGCTCACCAAAACTTGGACTTTGTGGTCCACGCTGTCACTCAAGCAGCTCCCCACTCTACAGGTTTCTGCAAAGTACATCCCAATAAATAACAACACAGTGAAGGGACCAAGTTGGGCTGCTAGGCAAAAGATGGCCTTTCAGGCTGTCCCACATGTGGGCAGGGAGCAGGCAGAGGAAGCCGGTCATAGCAATAAGCCCTGTAGTCAAGAAGACAGTTTGGGCCGTGAGTGGGATTAACCAGCTCAGGACTGCTATCTCTTCCACCCACCGCCAGTCTTTCCCCACCTGCTTCGCCTTGAAATCCAGTCATGAGGCTGTTTTGCATCGTCTCCTCTTTTTACCTTCCCCAGAAATCTGAACAACTTAAAAAAAAGGACTTGAGGGAGATTTGCTCAGCCCCTGTAACCTGTGAAGGACCCGGTGAAGAGATGCACCTTCCTGAACAGAGAGGACTCTGAGCAATGAATGGACAGGTTTTGAAAAGATGCCCCATCAACTCAAAAACAGCTAAAATTTGAAAGCCTTCATTTTTTAATTGCTGGGTTTTTTTTTCATGGCCATAAATTCCCTGAGAATTTTTGAAGGATTGAGCTATATTTTTGCCTTTGAAAAATTACTTTTGTACCTTGAGCACATGGGGAAAAGTTAGTTGCCTCTATTGCGTCTGGCATGGACTGCAAAAAGGAACCACGGTCTTTGAACACTCAAATCTTGATTTACATACAAGCCTCTGAGATGAATATAAATAGTTTAGGGGTGATACTCAAGACATGAAAATCATCTTTGCCTACCCTGAATCAATACTAAAGCCTTCTAGGAGCCGTTGGGGCAAAGATTACCTTAACCCCTTCTATTCACCCCAGGCTGAGTGGAGATTGAAGACCTCATAGGTATTGCTGCCCCCTCAACCCGCTAAGGCTTGCTTATAAGATCACCTCTCTTGGGATTATGGGGTGCGGGTTCTGGAAAGTGACAGTGTTACAGGTGTTTCATTATAAGCAGTTTTAATTGAACAGGTGTCCTTGGGCGGCAGGCACCCGCCTCGACGAGTGTGGTGCCAGCAGCTCCCACCTGCCATCCTCACGTAGGGTGGGACTGACTAATTAAATCACCTCCTCTCTATATCCCGACAGAAATCTTCATTGACCCAATCCAGACACTTCACGCTTGCGGCTCCAATTCCCTGACACCTTCGCGGCTCCTCCAAGGTGGTGTTTATGAGTGTGTTGGGGCTCTTTTCCATTCCTCATGCTGATCAATACATGGGTAATTCCGTTACCAGGAAGGAACCCCAACCTCCTCAGAAATTTGACTGGGGACTTCACTGTGTGTCCGGGGGATAAGGACACTACGCTGTCATTTCTGGCTTTTCTGCATGCCTTCCTGATTATGCGAAGCGTCTCTTCTCTATTGTTCCTCTTTCTTTGTGAGCCCTAAAGGACATCCGTGTCCTGCCATGATAACACCCAAAGAGAGGTTGCCAGAAAAACAGAAGACAGTCTTCTCACCCTCTTCCTTTATCTCTCCGCTCTCTTTCTTTCTCTACAGAGCCCGACTGGCTGTTTGGCATTTAGCTAGACTGTATCAAAAGCGTCTTCAATGTGTCATCCCTCTCCTGGGAAAAGCAGTCACTTTTGGTTTTTTTCCACATTTATGGATTTTTTTTTTTTTTTTCTGGAGAACTGATTTGTGCTTTCTGCCTCATCTGCTTTCACCTAAAGCTGGTCCCGACTGCCAGCAGGAGCTGTGACATTCCCTGGTGGCTCTCAGAGCCCATGTTCCTCTTGGGTCCTTTTTTTTTTTGTGCACAGGGTATCCTTGGCAGTGGAGCAGCGGACCCAGGGATGATCAGGTCCATTTTCTCTGTGACCTCCACTCTTGCCTCTCTCGCCCACCTCCCTGCTCTTCCCTGGAGCTGTGAGAGGTAAGGACTGACCCCAGAGATCCTGTCCATGCTAATGTCTGTTAGCTCACATTACTCACTCCTGCAGCTCGGCGGCCAGCAGAGCCTTACGGGCTGCCTGCGTCACGCTGTCATCATGGCTCTCCCTCTGCTCCATTCATCCTGGAGGAGAAGGGGAAGACACACACGCGGAGAGCAAACAGGATGCTGCCAACCTTGCACGAGTCACGCTTGAACTACACCCAGTGTTAGAAGTGACACCACCCGCCGGCATGCCACTTGTACCCCTTGAAACCTGTGAGCCTTTCCCCTTCTCCATTAGCACGTGATTCAAGCTCTCTTCCCGACAGTCTTCCTTGGAGACGTTTGATTGACAGGTAACACGCGAGCCTCCATGCTGCCCGGCTCTGCGTTGCTCAAGCCACTCTCCGTTCTGATCATCCATCCAGTATGTAGATGTCTCCGGGTCAATTTATGTATTAATTTGTCACTTGCTGCATAATATTTAGTACTGAGATAAAAAACAAATAAGCCAATCCTACGAGGAATTGATTTTCCCTTCCACATCTGTTCACAAAGACATAAATCTAAAGTTTTGCTACTTTAAAAGCCTCCAATGCAAATATAATCTAAAATTGCTAGGCTTTGAAGTTAGCCTATTCTGTCAAAAGATGTTTATGGACCCGATCTCTGGAGTCTGGCCACTCATCTTCCGCCTGCAGGCTGTGAAGACATTGATCACCTCTCGAGGTCCGATCCAGTTCTCCGCAACCAAGCCCGAGGGTGTTGTGTGCCTATTGCATACTCTAAACTCTGTGACAACCCCCAGGAGAAATGAAGGTGTGACCAAGTCACAGAACAGATCTCAGACACTTACCAGAAAAGAGAACACCGGCTCTGCCTACAAGATAGCATGTAAGCCAGGAAAGGGTCATTGTTCCAAAGGTGAAGGGCTGTAGCAATAAAGAGGGATGGAACCTGACTTTTCCTTGGGAAGATTGGGGGGGCATCTTTATAGAAAGGAGAATTTAGGCTGAGCTGTATTGGATGTGGGGACTTGACCAAAGGAAATGAGATCAGAGCACTCTTGGGGTGGCGTGGGGGCTAAAAGAAGCAAAGTTTAAACCTCAACAGAGGTGGTGATGTAGCTCAATGGGAGAGGACTTGCTTCCAGGTCCAATCCCCAGCATGGCAAGAAATAAGTGAACAAGTTAAAAAAACAATCATAAACAAATACACCATGACAGAGTTCAGTTTGGCTGCAGCCCAGGACTTTTGAGAGGCACAGCTGCAAAGTAAGGCTCTGAATGTGTGACTGTGGAACCTCAAGGACACTGTGGATATGACTGTGACATTTCCTGCACATGAGGCAGTCTCCCAAACTCTCTCATGTGCAATATCTGCACAATAACCCTGCCAGCAGGGAGCAGCTTTGAGAATGGTGAGACCCAGAAGGGAAGGGCGTGGGCTGGGGAGATGGTTTAGCAAGCAGAATGTTTTTCATACCCGTGCAAGGACCTGGGTTTGATTTCTAGCATCCACAGCAAAAACCAAGTGTGGTGGTGGCACTCACTTGTGCTCCCAGCACTGGGGAGGCAGACGCAGGAGGATCCCTGGGGATTGCCACCCAGCCAGCCTCCTTGAATCTTTGAATTCCAGGACAATGAGAGGCCCTGTTTCAAAAAGTAGGGTGGATGGCTCCTGAGGTTGAGCCACCCAAGGTTGGGGCTGGAGAGATGGCTCGGTGGTTAAGAGCATGTGTTAGTCTTACAGAGGATCTGAGTTTGCTCCCCAGCACCCACATCAGGCAATTCACAACTGCCTGTAACTCAAGATCCAATGGCTCTGACATAGATTTGATCTTTGTCCTCCTCTGGCACTCCCACATAGACATATATAAGTGATTTTTAAAGTGCTTAATAAAGACATCCAAGGTTGACCTCTGACCTACACATGCTCTCTACATACAAGTACCTGTGCACACACAGGCCCCTAGGACAAAGACTAGCAGAGGCATGGAATGAAGACTCAGTTCTTCCAATATAAAATTATATTAATTCTATGAGAGTTTCATACAATGTATTTTGAATATATTCACTCCCCTCAGCTTCTCCCCTTTCACCCCCACCCCTTCCCATCCAACGTTGAAAGTTCTTCTCTTATTTACTTTTCTTCTTTTCCCATCAAGCCTAACATCTGTCACCTAGCTAGTCTTGAGATCTGGGCCTAATTTCAAGTGTGGTCAGACTACCAGGAGGCATACCATTTCAAAACAAAACAAAACAAAACAAAACAAAACAAGACAAAACAAAACAAAACAAAACAAGACAAAACAAAAAACCCAACCCATCTGACCCTTCCTCTCCCAGCAACCATTAAATGGCTAATAACTAATATGGGTAGAATTACATGTTCACACCACCACCTCTGTGCTAGGGCTTCCCACATTTTAAGTAGGCCTTTGCCCATAAACAACAGTGTGAGCAGGGAGCCTGTAAGAGACCTCATTCCTTAGTAATGGCAGTTTTGAGGGTCTTTGATTGGATGGGTTAGTTGGGTTTAATTCAATGCTTCTCCTTGGGTAAGGCTCAGTGGATACTCAGGTATTAGTCAGAGTATTCCTGGTAGGGAGACACAGAGAATGGTCTTTTCCTAGGGGTCATGGGTGTGTTATCAGATGAGATCATGGCCAAAGGGGTAGATGTTAAAACCATCATTAAGACTGCCAGTGGTTGGGCCAATAAACCAGGTACAGTGGTGCACACCAATAATACCAGCCCTTGGGACATACAAGAAAGAGAGGATCAGCAGGCGATGGCACCTACCACCAAGCTTGATGACCTGAGTTCAAGCCCCAGGACCCACATGGTTTGTCCAACAAGATCTGGGGCCTGGGATTGACCCCAGCCAAAACCCAGCCACACGAGTCTGGAGGGCTCCCCTCCAGGACTCCTCCCTCAATGCTGACACTGTCAACTTTTGTCTTTTTTCCCAGCAGGAAACTGCCCTGTTTGGAGTTAATTCTGTGATTCTACCCTCTGGGGAGCCACCCACCACCTTCCCCAAGAGCAGCGGGATGGGGAGGGGTGGGCATCTGAGCCATTAGGTACTGCAGAGGTTTCCTCAGCTTTGTTTGCCATCTGTTTGACAAATGAGCCAGAAACCAAGGCATTATGGAGTGCATGGGGTGGGAGTGGGGGTGGGTAGAGCAGGTACTTCTAAAACAGCGAAGAAAGTGACTCTGGGGCTGGCCTTGTGAGGGGAAGGAATGAAGTATGTGAGGGTTCTTGGAAATGACAGGTCTACTTGAGCTAGGTCTCATGGTTAGACCCAAGTATCGGCAGGAGACCTAGAGCTTTCGTGGCCAACGTGAACTTCTGACTCATTGCCACAGAACAAGCCAGAGGGGCCCAGGAGAGATGACCAGGGGCTGGAATAGGAACTTCTAGACTGGGTTCCTGCATAAAGCATGGGAGACAAATTGGGAGTCAGTCTTGGGTAGTGGTGGCGCTTCACTTCCTGTTAGGTTCTGGGCATGGACAATACGGAATCTACACTAAAAACCAAAGCCGAGGTCCGGGGGTTCCAGCTGCTGCCGGCCCAGAAACTCCGGGAAGTCGCTGTCTTCTGTTTGCTTTCTTTGATCAAGGGGAAAAGAGTAAATCAGCAAATGTCTTTCATGCAGAAGCCAGGGAGGCTATTTAATCCAGCCTGTGTGTGGTTAGTCAAGGTGAAGAGACCAGGGCTGGAGAGATGGCTTAGTTAGGGAGGTACTTGCTACCAAAGCAAAAAGAGCTGAGTTTGATTCCCCAGGAGGAATAATCAGAGCTAAGCTTGGTGACACATGATCCCAGTGTTGGGGAGGCAGAGGCAGATGGATGTCTGGCCGTTGAGAGTCCCTATTTTCGACAAACAAGGTGGACTGGAGAGATGGCTCAGTGGTCAAGAGCTTGCTTCTGTTACAGATGATCCAGGTTCAGTTCTCAGCACCCACATCTAGTGGCTCACAACAGCCTGTAAGTCCAGCTCCAGGGTATCCAATACCCTCTTCTCAAATCCACAGGTGTACACACACACACACACACACACACACACACACACACACACACACACTAAAAATATTCTATTAAAAAAAAATCAATCCAGACATGGTATTACATGCCTTTAATCCCAGCACTTGGGAACAGACAAATGAGTCTCTGTGAATTCAAGATGAGCTCGGCCAGCCAGGGTTACACAGAGAGACCCCATCTCCAAAGACAAAACAAAAGGTGGGCAACTCCAGAAGAATAACCCCACTCAGGTTATCCTGACTTCCACAAATACGTACACACATGTGTACCTGCACCCACACACCCACTCCCCCTGCTGTGAACACACTCAGATGCAAGAGTGAGGTGAATCCAGGATGACTATCTAAATGGGCTCTGGCCAGCTTGAGCATGGCAAGCATGTGGCTCAGGCAGGCCTTGTCCTTGTCCCCAGTTCCCTCTGCCTTGGTAAAAACCGTTACTTTACATTCCTAACGCTAGCCCCCGAGGTCCGTTTCCTTATTTGGCCACTTCCTCCTCCTGAGGCTGACTACCAAGGTCCAGCTGTCAAAGTATTGAAGTCCAGCATCAAAAGCCCCTAATTTAATTTGGCTCCCCTGATTAACATGCCCAATTAAAATCAAGCGCTCATCCTAACATGGGGTTTCCCCTTGTACCTTCATAAACCGCCATTTTCCTATGTGCCTTGTCTGTCTCCTCTCTATCCAGAGGCTGTGCTCTGTCCTCCAGGACAAACACCCTGCCCCCTTTCCTCATTCTCTCCTCTTGTCCCTCGTCCTCTATCTCTTGTCTTTGTCCCTTATTCCTGCCCTCTGTCCCTCTGGGAAAAGAAATCTCCTTTGTGCTGAGAACGTGGTCTTGGGGGTCCCAGGCCAAAACTTGTCCTGTCAGGGTCTACTGGTGCCGGGATCCTGCCTGTCCCAAGAGTTCCTCCTTCCTGAACCTGGGGGACACAGGTAAATCTGTAGGATGACCCTTTTCAACCTTCTACTCGCATCCTGAAGCCCAGTCCTGGATCCGCACATCAGGGCCGGGAGCTGTTCTGAGAGAAGGCTCTGATGTCCATCAGCACTCCTCTTCACTGGTGTGAGGGGCACTCTGGAGATGGCTCACTTCAGAGTCTCTGCTGAGGGCTTCTACAGCAGTGGACCGGAGTGGTGGTCTGAGGAAACCCCTTAGCTCTTACTCCGATGGACACTGGTTTCATTTCTCAGAGCCATGAGGAGGTTGCAAGGCTCCGAGGAGAAGGCTCCTTGTGACACAGCTTTTCCTTTGGCTTCTGAATGTGTGAGGTGTGGTATGTTTTCTCTTCTCCCCATCAGAGCTTAAATTCAGGAAAGAGGAAGCCGCATGCTCCGTTATAGCAGCGCTGCCTGGATCCTCTCACTCCTCAGGAAAAGGCGGACGTGTGAAGAACGCTGGAGATGAGCTACACAGGAAGGCCAGGTAGGTGAGAACAACTCAGTGTACCTGTAGACCCAGGAGTCACACCAACTCAGACCCAGAATCCCCTGTCTAGTCATGTGATCCCGGGACAGACGTGAGAGGAGATGAGCCTGGGGTAAGGAGCCCTCTCCACTTAATGGCGACTGCTCTGAGGGGATCTTCAGAAGGGCTCCCTGCCCAGGTTAACTGTGGCCCTATATCTAAGCGTACATCCCAGGGTATCTAGATTCTGAATCCCAGTGGATTGCCATGACCCCATCCGGGGTGAGGTTTGTGGGAGACTCTGCTCCATGAAGGCTTTCCGGGGCCTAGGCTACTTACTGCTTGGTGGCTCTGTCATCCTCTAGGGCCTTGATACCCTTTGATGAGCATGTTTACTTCACAAGCCAAGAAGACTGGAGGCTTGAGAGCAGTCTTGTGGGCCAGGCCTGGAGGTTCCTATGTGACTTCCTTCCCCATTCCATGGCCCACAGGAGACATCGAGGGAGAGGGGGGAAATGGTGTCTAGGTGCCTGTGGGTCTAATGGTCTCCCTCCAAGAAGATGTCTTGAAGTCCCAACTCCGGTGCCCTAAAGTGTGGCCTGATTTGGAAACAAAGTCTTTACAGAGATAATCAAGTTTGAGTCCGATCCTCATGGTGGGCTGGAATCTAACACGGCTCCTCCTCCTCCTCCTCCTCCTCCTCCTCCTCCTCCTCCTCCTCCTCCTCCTCCTCTTCATTCTCCTCCTTCTCCTCCTCCTCCCCCCGCTCCTCCTCCTCTTTCTCCACCCTCCCCTTTTCTCTAGAGCTAGGGTCTCACACAGCCTAGGCTGCTGAGCTCAAATTTGTTCTATAGCTGAGGATGACTTTGAACTTCTGATCCTCTTGCCTCTACCTCCCAAGTGCTGGGGTTACAGGCATGTGCCATTATGCCTGGATCTTCTTTTCTTCCTTCCTTCCTTCCTCCCTCCTTCCTTCCCTCCCTCCCTCCCTTCCTTTTCTTCATAGCACTAGAGATGGAACCCAGGCCCCTGCATGTGCCAGGCAAGTGCTCTACCACCGAGACGTGCCCACAGCTCAGCATTGAGGATATCAGGACATAGAGAGACACACACCCGGGAAAAACCACCTGGCATGCAGAAAGACAGGGGAGGCCATCCACGATCAAGGGGGCACCAGAAGCTTCGAGAAACTCATGAGGCCTGGAGTGGACTCTTCCTTCCCAGTTCTCAGAAGGACCCACACATGGAAGATTTGGACCTCAGGCTCCCACCCCTCGGATTCCGAGATGAAACATCTGCTGTTGCACCACACCTTGTGGGCTGCCTTGTCACGGCAACCCCAGGAAGCTAAGAGCACACAGTGCTGTGTCCAGATCTGGGGAGCAGCCAGCCAGTTCTGCCGGACTTTCTTTTTGTCCAAAGGAAGCACAGGTCCTACTTAGGGCACTTTAC
The DNA here is from genome assembly GCF_903995425.1 of Onychomys torridus. Classification (NCBI taxonomy): domain Eukaryota; kingdom Metazoa; phylum Chordata; class Mammalia; order Rodentia; family Cricetidae; genus Onychomys; species Onychomys torridus. The sequence continues at coordinate 61,193,991 of NC_050460.1, read as the reverse complement.
TATCTCCCCAGGGGATGCTTTCTGGCTCATCAACCAGGCCCCATTTGTCCCCTGGGCTTTCTGTCACCTTCTCTGCACTCTGGGAGCAGATGAAGGCCTGAGGCATTTCTGGCTTGGGCATCCATGTGGAAAAGGGACAGGAACTAGTCTGCTCTTACCTTGTAATTCCTCTCTTAGTCCAAAGTTACAACTCTGTCTCCATTTTCCTAAGTGACCTCAGGCAAATCCCCGTGCTTTGGGAACTCTAGTCCCACCCCCCGGAAAGGGGTTGCGATCTCGCTGACTTCTCTCAACCGAGGAGTCCCTTTGCGAACGATACCCTGACACTTTGAAAATACAGCCTGCCGCAGCCCCTCAAGAGAGCAATAATCACTGTAGCTCAAGAGGCGGTAAATCTTCCCTGCTGACTGCCTGGAGCTGGACAGGGCCCAGTACCTGGTAAGCTTGGCTGACTCAGTGAGTGGGGAGCAGTGGGGGTGGCCATGCACTGGGATAGCAGGGGGAAGGGGCCCTTAAGTAAGGCAAGTCTCCTTGTCTCCTAGAACTGGGGTCCTGGCAGCATAGAGCGATGTGCTAAGGCCCTGGGGCCTCAGCAGCCACACCTGCTGCCCTGCTTCTCCCTGGCACAGCTTGGGACCCCGAGAACAGAGGCACTGGAGGGTGTGGGTATAACTGCAGAGTTAAGCTGCTGTTGACTGAGGACTTCATTGGTGCCAGGTGTTGGGCAGGGGCCGCTTCTGTCTTTAAACCCTTCCTGTAGCATGGTCAGTGTGGCATGTGGGGGCCTGTGGGGATGCAGGCGAGGTAGGTTTGCATCCAGCCGCTCATGGGCTATCTCAAGCCATGCCATGCTCCTTCCTTAACTGTCCTGTGTCCTCATTTATAAAACGGCAGTAGAAGTCACTCTGATGGTCAGCCAGTGTGGCTCTGAGCCGGGGATGGGATGGCGTGGTGGTGCTGAGGACAGGGGTTACTCTTGAAAGAGTTAGAAGTGTAAAGCCCTTGCCTGCAGGGCCGTCCTCTGTGCCAAGATCTTGTGCCCAGGAGCAGCCACAGGCAGGCTTTCCAGGCAGAGGGTGCATTTGGGACTCTGCAGTCTTTGCGTCCTCTAGGGGGCAGATCTTTAGGTTCCCGGTGACAAGCAGGGTGGCGAGCCTGAGGCCAGAAAATGCTCCTAAGCGCTGGCTTTCTTTGTTATACCCACACTTCACAGACAATGGGCCAGAATTAGAGATTGCAGATGCACAGGAAGTGCCTGGTCTGGATTTGAACCCGTGACTGTCAGCCTCTAAGATCTGTAAGTATGCTTGTGTGCTGATAGCAGGCTCAAAGACAACAGCTCCATCCTGTCACCGGGGAGCAGATGTGATCTTCACCTTGGGGGAAGCCAGTGAGTCTCTTTGGGCAGTAGCTTGTGAGGCATGGCATCCCTAGCTTCTCTCTCCTCTCGTGTCTTCCTACTCTTTTCTTTCAGGCCTTCTCCTAAGTAGAAATCTGCCCCAACTCCTGCTGAGTTCTTCCTGCTGAGGGCAGGGCTTTCCAGGGTAGGGACAAAGAGGGTGGGTGGAGAGCACCCAGTAGTCAGTAGCTGCTTTCATTTATGGTTATTGTCTGTCTCTCTCTCTGGCTCTGTTTCTGTCTCTCTGTCTCTGTGTCTCTGTCTGTCTCTCTCTGTGCATCTGTGCATGCATGTGTGTGCATGTGTGTGTGTGTGTATACACCAGAAGACTTGGGGTGCTCCTCAAGAGACATCTATCTTTTTTATGATTTATTTTTAATGATGTGTATGTGGATATGTGCGTGTGAGTGCAGTTGTCCATGGAGGCCAGAAGGGGGAGGGTGTCACATCCCCTGGACCTGTAGTTATAGGCAGTTGTATACCATCTGATTGTGGGTGCTGGGATAAGAACTCAGGTCCTCTTCAAGAGTATCAAGTGCTCTTCATCATGGAGCCATCTCTACAATCTTTAAGGAAAAAGAAAAAGAAAAGTCTCTTACTGGCCAGGAACTCACCAAGTCAGCTAGGCTGACTAGCCAGTGAGCCCCAGAAATCCATCTGCCTCCTCAGCACTGAGACGACAGGGCTCACCACTGCTCCTGGGCTTTTTCTGTGGGTTCTAGGGGTTGAACTCAGACCCTCATTCTTGCAAGGCAAGTACTTTACCAATTGATCCATTATCCTGGCCCCTCATAACTCTTGCTAATTAGCAGGCAGTATTTCATCCGTTCGGATCCCTATCCTTAGAGAGTCATCCTTTCTCCTGCTCTAGGATGGCTTGCTAGCATTGTGGGGAAAGGATGGTGCGTTCTCAGGGCATACTCTGCCCTCTCTCCCAGCCCAGCCATCTCTAATGGGGGTTCCAGAGCCTTCTAACCTGCTGCACATCAGGCAGCTACAGAATGCCTGGGTCCCCACATGCCGTTTGCAACAAGCACCTACTGAGCCCCTACCTACCAGGGGTCAGAGCCAGTACTGATGTGAGACACTGGGGATGAGCGAGGTCTGTATTCGCTCGAGGAGCTTACAATGTTATGGGAAAGGCACACAGATAGGAACAGAACTCCCAGGCTGGATGCTGTGGGTATAGACCAGTGGTTCTCAACATGTGGATCATGACTCCTTTGGGGTCCAATGACCCTTCACAGGTGTCACCTAGGACCATCAGAAAACACAGATTTTTTTTTTTCGAGACAGGGTTTCTCTGTGTAGCTTTGCGCCTTTCCTGGAACTCGCTCTGTAGACCAGGCTGGCCTCGAACTCACAGAGATCCGCCTGCCTCTGCCTCCCAAGTGCTGGGATTAAAGGCAAAAACACAGATATTTACATTACAATTCATAACAGTAGCAGAATTACAGTTATACAGTAGCAATGAAAATAATTTTCTGGTTGGGGTTCCACACTGTGAGGAACCGTATTAAAGGGTTACAGGATTAGGAAGGTTGAGAACCACTGGTATATAGACAAAGCCCTGTCACCAAGATGCACGGTATCCATAGGGAACAAACTAACCATGTCACTATAAAGTGACATGACACTTTTGTCACTTTATAATTCCACAGTGCCCTGACAGGGGTAGTAACATACAGGACCAAGAGCCCTGGGAAATGAGGCGTGACAAACCCTGAAAGAAATGACTTCTCCACTGAGGCTCTGAGTCTGGGCAGGATGAGGGATCCTAGAAGAGGTGTGTGTTTAGGGCAGCCCTCCAGCGCTACAGCATCTATGTTGGAGTAAGCATCTATGTTGACTGGAAAGACACTCAGAGACGGGGTAAAGAACGGACTCCTGGGAAGGGGGCTGTCTGAACTAGGGTTTGAGGCATGATCAGGAGCCTGGGTAGGAGATAGTAAGAATAATGGAACTTCGGGGTGTGTGTTGTGTTTGCCGGAGAGTGGCCTGAGGAGGCATGAGAGGTTACAGGGGAGAGGGAGGAGGGTACAGGTTTCAGCTGCCTCCTTGGAGCTAATGAGTTTGGAGGGCAGGGCGTGCTCCCAAGCTGTGGGAGACGCAAGAGAACATCCATGAATGGCCTTAGGAATAAATCAGATACAAACTGGAGAGAGTTAATCCTCCAGGACCCTGGCTGAGGAGGGAAGAAGCTTTTCTCATGGATGTGACAAAATCACTGATGAAAAGCAGTTTAAGGATGGAAGGGCTGGTTTTGGCTCACAGTGTGAGACTACAGCTCATCTATGTGGGAAGAGCACTCTGGTGGCGGCAGCAGGGACCAGGGACTGAAATGCCCTCAGTCAGGAAGTAAAGAGAGATGAATGCTGGTACTCAGCTCACTTTGCTCTCTTCATGTGACCTGGGGCTTTTGCTCATGGAATGGTGCCACTCACATTCACAGTGATTCTCCTCATCTCTGTTGAGATCCTCTGGGAGGGGCCAGGGTAATGGCTTGTGGTTAAGAGCACTTGCTACTCTTCCAGAGGACAGGGGTTTCATTCCCAGCACCCATGACAGTCAGTCCACACCTACCTATAACTCCTTCTCCACCATGTGCTTGAACACACATGCACACATACAAATATTTTTAAATGTTTTAAAACACAACCTCTCTGGAAACATCCTCACAGACATGTGAAATTATTTCTAGGTGATTCCAAGACTAGTTGCATTAACAAGATTAACCACAAAAAGCCAATTGCTCTGAACAAGGGATTTGACTTTTGACCTATTCAGAAGTCTACTTACCTTAGGAGCTAGGGAGATGAGTCCTTCCAAAGGTCCCATGCACTGTTATGAGAAGCAGCCATGGCTGCAAAAGAGCAGGGGATCCAGTCTCACTCATCATCCTGAGACAGAAACCAGAAGGAGCCAGGTCAGGGATGGAAGAATGCTGTGCTGAAATCCTGCATCTGTTTCCCATGGTCCAGGGAGAAGGTGATGTCCCTAAGACCTAGGATGATACCTGCTGAAATGAGAGGCAGTATCACAGAAAACACAAAAAACTGTCTAGATCCTCAGATTTTAAAGGAGCAATCAGGGACCCTTCCTGTAGCTGGAATTTTTCCCGTGTCCCATAGCCATTTGGCCCAAATAAACACACAGAGGCTTATATCAATTACAAACTGTTTGGCCTATGGCTCAGGCTCCTTGCTTGCTAGCTCTTCCATCTTAAATTAACCCATTTCCATTAACCTATGTATTGCCATGTGGCCGTGGTGTTACCGATCTGTTGGCATGTTGCTCCTTGGGCAGAGGGCTGACATCTCCTTGACTCTGCTCTCTTTTCCCTGTATCTCTCTTGGATTTCCCACCTGGCTCTTATCCTGCCTTACCATAGGCCAAAACAACTTCTTTATTAACCAATAGTAGAAACACATATTCACAGCACACAGAAAGACCATCCCACAGCACCTGCCCCTCCATGCACAGACAGACTAACACCCCGCATACAAATGCTGGTGTTAGGGTGCAAACACAAATGTTTTATTTTAATTTAGGAAATGAGTCCTAAGAAGCTCTTGTCCCTGATCCACACCATTAGGAAATGAACCAAGAGAGGAAATAAAGTCAACACCAGGCACATGATTGACACGTATCTATCAGAGTTTTCCCAGGGGCCTACCCTGAGAAAATCCTTCCCAGGGGTTATCTAAGGGAAAGTAATCTATATCCACCAACCTCTTTTGTCTGTTTACTTTATTACTCTGTAACAAAATTCTATCTATGCAGCTTCAGTTCCGTCCTGACTCTCAGTTCCTCTTTGTCCCTTCTTTTTCTGTCCTCTCATAGCTTAATAGTAACTATGCTCTTCCGCCTCCATCTTTCCTCCCTCATCTCCTCTCCTGACCCGATATAAATCCACGTACAGTCCGCAGAACTTTTCCTTGCTCTTACTCCTCGACCTGAGCCAGACTGCCTTACTATCTGCAGAAACTGCCTTATGCTCTTCTCTCCAGCCACACTGCTCTGCTGGACCAGGAAATCTGCTCCAGTCTTTACTGCACCTGGTTATGCAAAAACCCTTTTGTCCTGAATCAACTGCTCTGGCATGCGCACTAGGCCCCTGAAGGAAAAGGATGGCCTGTGAGCTTCATTTGCACAAGAAACAAAGTTATGCATCTACAGTCTGCCTGTCTCCTAGGCTCTGTAGGGGTGTTACCTAGTAGATCAGCAGAGGGTCTGAGAAGTTTATCTGTTTGCCATAAGGCCTAGTAGTATATGAGCACACAAGAATTTCATAGCAGAAGACAGCTGATATTACGGATATTAAAAAGCTGAATAGCACCAAATATTCCTTAATAAATGGCTTACCTCTAGAAAAACTCCTTGACTTTTCTAGGCACAGCTTTTATTATATACAGCTGAATCTCTATTGCTGTGACCTGCAGCAGGTATCTACTGTGGGAATCTGGGGATTCCTGAGGGAGGGCAGCACCCCTCCAAAGCTGTTCCATTCAAAGGGCTGTGAGCCATGGCAACTCTTATCAAAGAAAGCATTTAATTGGGGCTTGCTTACAGTTTCAGAGGTTTAGTCCATTATGAATGAGGCTGGAAAAGCAGCTGAGAGTTCCACATCCACATCCTCAGAAAGCTGGCAGAGAGAGCCACTGGGCCTGGCTTGGGCTTTTGAAATCTCAGTGATGATACACTTCCTCTAACAAGGCCACACTGTAGTTAGAGTTTTCCTACCTGGCCCAGAGTCAGGACAAATCTCTCTCACCTGCCAGGCCCATAGACGCTCAGACCCAACCAAGTAAACACACAGAGACTTATATTGCTTACAAACTGTATGGCCGTGTCAGGCTTCTTGTTATCTAGTTCTTCTATCTTAAATTAACCCATTTCTGTTAGTCTATACTTTGCCACGTGGCTCATGGCTTACGTGTACCTTACATCTTTCTTGTCATTGGTGGAGGCTGGCAGCGTCTCTCTGCCCCAGCCTTCCACTTCCCAGAATTCTCTCCTCTCTTGTCCTGCCTATACTTCCTGCCTGGCCACTGGCCAAACAGCATTTTATTTATACAGAGTGATATCCACAGCACTTCCCCTTTTCTTTTTTTTAAAAAGGAAGGTTTTAACTTTTACATAGTAAAATTACATATAACAAAACAATTATCAAGCAAGAATTATAGTTACAATATCTAGTCTATTTGTTTTGGCAAAATTAAACAAAATATTCTATCTATCTTATGAGTCTAAGGTTTTATATCTAACTTATCTTTCACCATAACTAAGGAAAATTATACATATCTAGTCTTCAACTACATCAAAGACCTCAGAAGGATATAATATTACCTGAGAAATGGGAGAAGGATGTAAGCAACTTTCAGGAGTCTTGCAGGGTAGACAGAGACAGCTGGCAGCCTGGACAGTCACCTAATGTTCCTTTGTAAAGTTGGGACAACTATCTTTAGCCAACAGGACTAGAGTCTCTCAGTCACTTTTTTCAGTGTCCTGTAGAATGTCTGGCAGTTTTCTCTGTGAAGCAGGAACCTGAAGGACCATTTTGTCAAGCAAAGTTCAGTGGTCACCTTTCTATGGGTCCTGAATGTCCAGTTGATCAAGCAGTCCAGGCAAGAACAGTCTCTTGCCCAAATGGCTATTTTTGCCAAGGTGAAGATAAACTCCATATGAAGTGTCTTCAATGCCCATCCTCCTCTCTGAAGTAAATTGGTGCTGCCATGAGCAGATATGTCTCATTGTCCAGAAAGCCTAAATTTTTAAAATATTTTAAATGCCATATTCTGTAGGTCTTTGAAGTATTTGAAGATTACCTATCTATCTGAAATATATCTGTGTATACCTAGAAGACTTAACTAACATGGCTATGAGTATGATTATCATAGATGACTAATTATTAATCTATTTTTAATTATCCATTACAATTTTAAATGAGCTATACAAACATAATACCTTAAACAAGAGTAGAAATATACACACAGTTTAACAAAATTAACTTTAAGTTTGTATCAATAGACTAAAATCTATACCAATGTAAAACATATTAAACAAGTTGTTTCTCTTTAAAAATAAGTTCATTCATCTCCCTTTTCATCCTATTATATCTATATCATATCCTCTTTCCTTCTTTAGAAAGAGATTGCATTTATAATTAACCCGATTTAAATAAAAACATTGATTTTTCTCTGTCCCACACCAGAGGGCTCTTCTGACTTGGGACACAAGAATCACTTAACCTTTTCTTTTAACAATATGTCTTGGTTTAGAGAAGGAGTGAGCCAATTCCATCTCCAAAGCCAGCTTGATATATTTGGGAATTTGGGTGTAGTTTCTCTTACTACTTCCTGCTGGAGGGGAGTGCTGTATCTTATGGGGACATAAAGAAAAATTTAGGATTATGGAGTAGTCCGTGAGTCTTTTGAGCCAGTTGCCTTGAAACCATTTTGGATGTTGGATCATCTGGGCCATGGTGTCATCGGAGACCTTTCAGGTGGTCTTGGCTGGTCAAACCTGATGTATCTTAATCTGGAACAAATCCATAGCCTCTGGCTTTCTGTGGAAACAGAAGCAGAGACTCTTTTCCAAAGCAACATATCCTTATATCCAAATTTTGAAGTCAAGGTACCTTTAAAATTTACATATTTGTTTAACTCAACAGCTTTTACGATCAAATCTTTTTCTGCAGTTAAAAATCCCAAAGACAACACAAACCAGATTCTCTGTGTAATATCCATCTTTGTAAGACTGGAACGCCACTGTGGCTGCTGGCTCCACCCACCTCAGTTTCCAAAGTGGTGGTGATACAGTTTACTGCCAGCTCTGGGTCTGGAGACATGTGTACCATTAACTATCAGAAGCGGTTTGTTCTATCAAAGCAGCACATAGCCCAGAAACCTTGTTTTTTTTGTTTGTTTGTTTTGTTTTGTTTTTTAATTAGCAAAGGCTGAATCCACCATGCAGCAGAGTAAAGTGTTGCTTGTAGACTCCTCATTCCCGCCACTCTGCAGGTCAGACGCACACGCCAGGAAACTGCCATAGTAGCTCAAACCAGCAGGCTGCCGCTAACTTGAGAGAGACAACTAGGAAGCTGTTTTTAGCTCCGTTTTAGAATTTTTTTTTCTCAGGTTTTAGGTGGAAACTCTTGCCAACACTTTGGGCACCATTTGTAGTTAGAGTTTTCCTGCCTGGCCCATTCAGGACAAATCTCTCTCACCCGCCAGGCCCATAGACGCTCAGACCCAACCAAGTAAACATAGAGAAAATTATATTGCTTACAAACTGTATGGCTGTGGCAGGCTTCTTGTTATCTAGTTCTTCTATCTTAAATTAACCCATTTCTATTAGTCTATACTTTGCCACATGGCTCATGGCTTACCTGTACCTTACATCTTTCTTGTCACTGGTGGCGGCTGGCAATGTCTCTCTACCCCAGCCTTCCACCTCCCAGAATTCTCATCTCTCTTGTCCCACCCAGACTTCCTGCCTGGCCACTGGCCAAACAGCATTTTATTTATACAGAGTGATGTCCACAGCACCACACCTCCTAATCCTTCTTAAGTAGTACCACTTCCTGATAACTAAACATTCAAATTTATGAGCCTGTGGGGGCATTCTTTTCAAGCCACCACAATGTCTTTCTACTGACTGGGATACAATATGACCAACCACCTGCTGCTCCTGTAGTCATGCCCTTCCCCCAATTCCCAGGGATACCTTGCATCCCCTCACTCTAGGAGACAAATAAACCCTTCTTTCCTTTAGTCACTTATTGTCAGGAACTTGGTCATAACCCTGAGGGAACTAACTAACTCACAGTTAGGGATGATGGGTGAGTGGGTTGTTTCACAAGTGGGTTTGCTCTCTGTGTTCATGGTCTTTAGAGAAATAGAACTTATAGAATGAATATATATTGCCATGGAGACTGGAGATATGACTCAGTGGTTACCAACACAGGCTGCTCTTGCAGAGGACCTGGGTTTGGTTCCCAGCACCCACATGGTGGCTCACAACTGTCTAAAACTTGAGCTCCAGGGGATCTTGTGAAGGCCTAGACTTAACTTTACAGGCTTAGGAATGTGCCATGACAACTTGAATGGATACAGAGCAGTATCCTCCTGCAGACATCCTGTCTGTGGTTTATGGCCCTTGAAGATATCTAGATAATCCTGCTGAGCAGTCCAGATAATTCTGTTCAGCAGGTTGTGGTTCCCCGCCCAAAGTCTAACCCAATGGTTTCAAATGTGGTTTTGTGCTCAAAGTCTGGACCAATAGTTTCAAAAAATCACCTTGCCCCTTCTACCCAATCCAAAGTTGCCAATTCCCGGTTTATGGTTTTTCCCTATAAAAACCCTCTATACCTGGGCTCATGGCCGCTGCCACATTTCCTTCCATCTGCCTTGCGGTAGCCCAGGTTGAACCTGAATAAAAGAACCCTTATGTGCTTGCATCAGAAACTGGCTCCTTGGTGATCTCTGGGGGCTTTGCAAAATGGGTACAACAATCTGATGGCCTCTTCTGGCCTCCATGGGGCACTGCACACACATGGTGCACATACATCCATGTAGATACATGTACACAACACATAAAAATTTAAGGAATGTGGTGGTGAGAGGGATTTGTTCAATTAGTTTGCATGCATGGTCCAGGCAACCCAATGATGGCTGACTTGCACTAGAGAGGCTAAGAAGGTAGTAGTTGCTCAGTCCACGAGCCTGGGTCTCTCAGCTGTCCTAATCTCACCCTTGAGGATTCTTGGAGAGCTTCTGGTCTTCACTCTGTGTCAGAAGCCTAAGGAAGCTTATTCTAATATCAGCAAAGGACTGTAGCAGTAACAGCAGTAGGGTAGATCAACTTGCCAGCAAGAGTGAAGACAAGCAGGCTAAAAGCCAAGCTGTTTTCTCCCATGACATTTTATCTAGGCTTCCACCAGAAGGTTCCATCACATTTAGGGTGGGGTTTTCCACCTAAATAATTTGACCAAGAAAGCCCCTCATGGGAGTGTTGATTCTCTTCAAGTTGACAACCAAGATTAGCCTTCACACTCTCAAAGCCAACATGGTTAGCTATATTGAGAACTCCTTATCTGTCAATGTGGGATACCCTTCACCACTCCAGAATTCTGTGATGAAGGATGTCATCAACTGTAGTTCTTTACCCTTACACTAGAACCAGGGTCCCAAATATATTTTCTTCAAAGTGTACTTAGCCTTGCTGGGCAGTAGTGGTACATGCCTTTAATCCCAGCACTTTGGAGGGAGAGCAGGTAGATCTCTGTGAGTTTGAGGCCAGCCTGATCTACATAGACAGCCAGGGCCACAAAGAGAGACCTTGTCTCAAAAAAAAAAAAAAATCTGTGGTATGATGTTGTAGGCAACAGAAAGCAGATAGAGTAATAGACGATACACTAACTGTTATGGGATATTTGTACACTGTGTGAAGATGTGTTGCTGTCATTGATGTAATAAAAAGCTGAACAGCCAATGGCTAGGCAGGAGGTATAGGTGGGAATTCTGGGTGGGGGGGGAATGCAGTGGATTTTGGGGGGAAACGATGAATCTAGGTGCCAGGAGGCATGGAAGAAGCAGGATGGGTGGTACATGACAGGACATAGATTAGTAGAAATGGGTTCATTTAAGTTATAAGAGCTAGTTAAAAACAAGCCTAAGCTAAGGCCAAGCTTTCATATTAATAATGGGTCTCTGTGTCATTATTGGGAGCTGGCGGGCAGGACATAAAAGGACTCTTGTTGCAAACTGTGCCCTGAAATAAAAGGTACTTTCCCCAGCATCTCTTGGAACTAGGGGTGACTATGGGAATACATTCTGATCAATGGGTGGAGAATTTTCAAGATATGTTCCTGTGGGTAATCAGCTGGTCCTTTCCTGTGGACTGGACTTTTGATTGAGTCTAGAGCAAGCCACTTTGTATGGTTTAGATAAGAGAACGTAAAAGATCTGGAGATCCTGATAGTCAGAGACTGGCTACTCACACCAACCTGGGCTGAACATCGAGCCTTGCTTTCTGTAAAAGCCACAATTACATCATTTTGGGGGGTGGAATTTTCTTTACTGACAGCTAAACAACCCAAGTCTATGTGGGAACCTGTTTGACCTCTGGCTGGAGTGAGAACAAGGGACTCAGGAGTCAGAGGCAGCGTTTGCCAGAAGGGAGTCCTCCCTCTCCCTCTCCCTCTCCCATCTTCCATCACCCTCCTCCCCCCCATCTCATCTCATCTCCGAATGGAGACTGCAGGCGGCTGTCTCAGTCCTGGATGTGGAGTCTCGCTTGACTCGGGACTTTGAGAAGTTCTGTGTTGTTCTCCAAGAGGTACAGCTATGCTCACAATCAATCTCCCTTCCCTTCTAGAATGATCCAGACTAGCCCTGGGCAGGTCCAGGGCTGAGTAGAGCCACACACAACCAGTCCTTACACTAGTTCTTGGGGAGGGAAGACCTCTTGCTGGTTTTGTTTTCTCAAGAGGGTTAGCTGTACCCTGTCTGCTTGCCTGTCTCACTGTCTCGAAGAACACACAGTGAGGTGATCTCCCCCAGCCTGTACTGTGTGCAAGGGCAAAGGTGGGGAAAGGCAGACCAGTCTCCACAAAACAGAAGACAGAGTGACCTGCACACGGAATGCAGTCAGGATGCACATGATCACACCTACACAGTGGGGATGGTAAGCAGGCAGGCCCAGAGGCTGCAAAGGCTGGGCAGGGAACATTGGGAAAGTTCTAGAAAGACAGACCTTCAGCCTCAACCCTCTCCACCCTGCAGTTTCTAAAGTTTCCAGATAGAAGGGAACCTGAGGACCACCTTGGATCTCCTGTCCCAATCCCTACAACCTTGACTGTCAGGCCTGCCGAGAAGGTTGGGCTTGGGATAAGGAGGGGACTGGGGAAATAGGTAGCCCCTCTAGGTGGATCTTTCTTTCCTAGTCACTAGCAGCCTATGGGATATACACTTTCCAGGAGAAGTCTGGTAAACACTGTGACCTTGTACCAATTCTACACCTTCCCTGGCCTCAGTTTTCTTTCGGAACCACTGACTTGGGGGCGTGGCTTTCCATAGTTGAGGGGGAGCCTGGAGGAGATCGGGGTGCGGGGGTGGGAGGCGGGCCCCACTGGTCGCAGCGAGCTGGCCAGGCGCACACACCGCGGGGCGCTCAGAGCTGGTGGCTCCGCTCCTGCGGCTCCTAAACCCGAGTGGCGCCTTGCGGAGAGCGCAGCGTCGGGCACCTCTTGGCCCGGGACATTGGCGGCCCGTCTGGACCCCGGCCCCTAGAGACCCGGGCGGAAGACGGCGGGGACCCCGCCCGGTCCCTCCCGCGGGCAGGCGGGGCGGCCCCACATCGGACTCCTCCCCCGCAGCCCGGCAGGGATCAGTCGCGGCGCGCGGTTCCGCAGGTGGCAGCTATGGCCCAGTCCTGAGCGCCCCGCCATGGCCGGCGCCCCCAGCCTGCTGCGCCTGGCGCTCCTGCTGCTCGGGGCGGTGGGCAAAGCCGGCCCCCGCCCGCAGGTGAGCCCCGGGGACCCCGGCGACAAATGGGAGGGGGATGCTGCGGTGTTCTGCGGGCGCTGGAGCTAGCGGAGGGGGCCCTTGGACTTGAGGGAAACTCCAGGACCCCAGCCAGGCGAAGTGCAAGGTTCTGGGGAGAAAAGGGCTGAGGAGTTGGGAGGTCCAGGTGGGGAGTGGACGCCAGGTGACTACCCTCGTCCTGATGAGATGCCTCACTTCTCGGCCACAGCTTCTCTGCCAGGGCACCAGCTGCCCCGCGGTTGCCTTGCTCTGACTTCTGTGACGCATCTCTGTCCTTCTCTCCCACTTTTCCAACTCTTTTTTCCAAAATCCCTAGGCCCCCCGCTTTCCCCTGTGTCCAGGACCCCTGTGGTGCCTCCCCCTACACTCAGGTCCTCCATTCTCCTGTGTGTGAGGTACCCAGGGATCTCTAGAGAGCTGAAAGGGCCTGGCTGTGGAAACCTAGCTCCTTCCCCCCATTATCGGCCCCTCATACTGTCTTTGACTCATAGCCCCAGGGACCCTGCTAGTGGCAGCTTGTTGTCCTTCCTGATGACCTCCCAGGTGGCACCGGATTGCCACCCTCACCCCAGCCTCTGCAGCAAAGCAAGCAGCAGGTTCCCTGCTTCTTCTGAATTAGCCAGGCCCTCCCACAAGCTCAGACACCTAATCCAGTGCCCCCTTTGATGAATAAGCCACCAGAAAGCATTATGGGGGCACACAGGCACATCCTACCTCCTTGGTGTCGCCAAAGAATAGGTTGCAGTGGGACTCTTGTGAACTCTTTTCCCACTCTGTCTGTCCTGCCTGTGTGTCCTGCCCCAGGCTCCTGCCCTGGGCATGATGGTCAGTTGCTTGTGGGGAGGGTGGTTGTTCAAATGTGCCAGGACACCCCTGAGCAGAAGAGGTCCAGGCCTGGGCCATGTCCTGTATGAGGGAATACTTTGCCCATCATCTCCTGTGTCCACTCCCAGATCTAAAGGACTGAAACCTTTGGGAAGTGGGCCTGCATAGGGTTGAACTTGGTCTGAAATAGGGCAGGGGCAGACTTCCCCCCTAGCTGAGAATCCAGTTGTGGACAGAGGTGCCTCCCAAGGAAGGGGCCAGCACTATTTCAGCTCCCAAATCCTTTTCCAGATGAATCCTCTCCCTCTCCCTGTTCTCCAGGGCCAGCTGATCCCAGGAGACACCTCCCCCAGTCCCTGGCACCTTCCTCAGTGTTCCCCCATGGGCCATGGCTTTCCTGGTGACATTGGGATCTTTCCAGAGCCAGGACTGCAGATCCACTGCTGAGTTCCCTCTTGTGAGCCGGGAGGGTGGGGGTGTGAGCCTCCTGCTCCAAGGCTGCTGCGGGCCAAGTTTGGAGATCAGGCTGGGAATGAAGGAATAGAAAGATCCAAGCTTAGGGCCTGCCTGTCTTCTTCTCCGAGCCTCCTTGCCCAGAAGTATTATCCTCATAGCATCTTACTCCTCGGCTCTGGTCCATACCAGCACCTGGGTGGCAGACATACAGGCCGTGAAGAGACACCCTGGAGTTTTTGATGGGATGCCCTTGCTATGGGGGTACTGACAACTGCGGCTCCTGCAGAGATCCGCGTGACAGGCAGCTTTGAGGTTAGATTACAATCATTACGACGCGACCTCATGAACACACAGAAGACTCGAAACTAAATTTTGTGGTTTGCTTTCTGTCTGTGAGGTCAGCAAAAATTAGAATGTCTCCCTCCGTGTCACTCACGGTGAGGTGAGTGCTTAGAAACAGGGTTCCCTAGGCGATGTGGCCCAGCAGCTTAGGAACAGGGTGGAAAAGCGTGTAGGTCCCAGCTCTTGGCTCACACCTTCCTCCTGGGGGCCACGATGGCTGATGGCTGAGGGAGCAGGTCTGGCGAGGCCAGAAGTTACTTCCTTCCAAGGTGAGGGATCGCTGAACTGACTTCTGCAAAGTGTGACCTAGGCTACTCCATCACGGTTTCTGGGAACGGATTACTCCTCTTCCCTGTTCATGTCTACCATGGACCCTCCATGGGGGAGCTGGGCTACTGGGAAGAAAGGCAGATCTTTGACACTTGAAGTTCCAGGTGGAAATGGGTTCTGATGTCAGCTCTGCTCTTAGCCTTCAGCAGGACCCTTGATGATCCTGAACCTCAGTTTTCTTAGCAGTAAAGCAGGGGTTGCAGGATCTGTCATGGAGGGATGAAAGAACACGGAGGGGAATAAAGCATTTGTTGGTTCCCGGAATGACAGCTTGAGACTTCTGGGAGAACTGTCCTTTGGAACCTGGTGTGTCCCCAGACTGCAGAATTGAGCCTGGAGCAGGATTGTTGGAAGCCCCTGGCCTCTGCACTCCAGCAAAGGGCAGTGGAGGCTAAGGCTACAGCTTGGTCTGGGTGGACTTTGTCCCTGGCTGGGCTTCCTTCCAGACGTGGACCCAGTATAGGGCTGGCCAGGAGCAGCCAAGAAACCACATCCTGTCCTCCAGTGCCTGGTGCTGAGGAAAAACAGGTCCTTCACTTACTGACTTACTGCACTCATTCTTAGGCAAGTCTCTCTCTCTCTCTCTCTCTCTCTCTCTCTCTCTCTCTCTCTCTCTCTCTCTCTCTTACAAAGAGATGCATATGAGGGAGAGATAGAGTGGGAGATAGGTGTGCAAGGTATACAAGAGTTCCTATTTCTCAGTTTGTTTGTTCGGGACCCTTTGTGTGACAATCTGGATGGGAATCACCACATATACAGCAACATATCAGCATGTAATCACATATCCGTGTGTGTGTGTGTGTGTGTGTGTGTGTGTGTGTGTGTGTGTGTGTGTGTGTGTTGGTATTCTGCCTGTTATACTGTACTTTGGGGAAGCTATGGGGTTGCGGGTGACAGCCTGAGGAGTGAATGGGATCTTCTGGTATGTGTCCATGTAGGGGAGAGGTACTGTGCTTGGGACAGTGTTTAATGTGTGTGATGGTGTGAGTCAGGTGTGTGTGTATGTGTGTGTTGGTCAGTGTTTCAGCATGTGCCCGTATGCCGGGCAGTCTGTGTGTGATGGTGTGGGGACGGGAGACTCAATGTCAGGGTCTCAGTGCTGGGAACATCCCTGAGGGTGTGAGGGGTATTGTGTGTGACAGTGTGTCTGTGAGAAGGTACCTGAGTCTGAGCGAAGGTGTCTGCAGCTTGCCTTGCTCTGTCCATCTGGTCAGCTACCTCAGGAAGGACCCTAAGAAAGCAAAACATGGACGCAAAAATATAGGACTCAGCAATGGGAAGCGTGATCCAGACTCTGAGAGGGGACCAGAAGAAAAGTGTGGTGTCCCAGGAGGAAATGGCAGAGACTCTGCAGGGTTGAACCTAGTTGGGGTGAGGAGGGTATTCTGTAAATTGTCTTAGGAGCCCTTCTGAGGGGCCCCACATCCCTCCTTCCTCCCTCCTCAGTGGTCGAGTGAGGCTTGAGTACTCTTTTCTCCTAGTCCTCAACTCCATGGTTTCCAGAAAAGGAAAAGCCCTGGTGCACACGCTCCTGCTGAGCCTGCGGAGGATGCCCTGTGCCAGGGTGCAGGCTGTGGACGGAGCAGACACTGAGCACAGTCTGCAGGCTGTGAGCTCCTCAGTGTTCCATTCTGCATCTCTTGCTACTTCTCCTGGGGACATCCCCTCCTTGCTGTTCCCTCCACCTGGGCATTGATCCTCCTTTTTTTTCAAGCACTCCAGAAGTGCTGGTCCTAGGAAATACTAGCCTGTCCTGGCCCCTGAGCCTCCTAATCTGTTGTCCTAACCAGCACTGCTGCCCTGGGACAGCCATGTTAATTTCACTCTTTGGGGAGTTTATGGAAATTAGAAGGAAGACTCCCAGATTCAGGGAGCCAGGTCTGGGGTTCCAGCCTGTCTTCTAAACAGTGGAATCCTCAGGACCAGCCTCTTCCATGTGCCAGGGGCCATTGTAAGCAGAAGCTCAGTTGTCAAGGTCCTTGACGTGTGGACTCTTGTGGTTCCTTTTCACGTAAGCAAGCTGAACAGTCACAAGATCATGGACCTAATTTATGGGAGAGCTGCAGGATCAGTGCAGATCTGACCCCCAAACTAGGACTGCTCCCTGTTTGCTTTGTCACCTGGACGCCAGGGCCTGTGGCACCCAGGGACCCCAGGTTATCTCAGATCCTCCCTCTCCCACCTTTCTCTTTGCCCAGGAATTGCCCTGGACATCTCTGTGGACGTCCACATGTACATGCATGTGTGTTCATGTGGGGAGGTCGATAAGTTGTGGCCATGCATACATTCATGCATGCATTCATGCATATGCACGTGTGTGTGTGTGGAGGACCTGAGTGATGTTCCTCAAGAGCCATACACCTTTTTGTTTATTTTTGCTTTTGGGGTGGTGGTCTCTGTCTCTGGGACCTGGGGCTTGATTATCGTGCTAAGCAGTGTCCCCCAGGGCTCTTCCCGTCCCCACCTTCCCAGCTCTAGGATTGAAAGTATGTGCCACTGTACCCAGAACTTGGGTTCTGGGTGTGAAATTTAGATTTTCATGGGTTTGAAGGATGCAGTTTATAGACTGGGCCACCTCTCTAGTCTGCTCACTACAGCACCTTTGTCCCTACTATGCCTTCCTGTTGAAATGCCTATCTTCCTTGCTAGGCCGGCCTCCATTTCCGCTTTCTGTACCTCTCAGCCCCTAGATGACCCCTCAGGTCAGCACTGAGATCTCCCTGAGGTCTTACACCCAGTGCCTTCTACATCATTTGTCCTGCAAAGCATCTGGCCCCAGCCACAAACAGCCCGAAGACTCCCAAGACAGTGTCTGCCCACCATCTCCTCTACTTAGCACAATTGACACTCTATGGCTTGGAGAGGTTGGGGTGGGGCAGAGAGAAAGACAAGGCCGCATCTTAACAGAGCCCCAGTCTGATGGAGACCAGGCCTGTCCTAACAGCCCCGGTCTGAAGTTAATTTCATGTCTTCACTCTGTTCTTAGCCACTGTCCAAAGCCTCTTCGAAGCTCCCAGGGTGGCTAGCCATCAAGGTCCCGTCTCCAGCCTCTGACCCCTCCTGTCCATTGGGAGACGCCACCTTCTTGGGCCTCCTCCATACTCCCTGGCTAGACATACCTGCTGCCTCAGTTCCCAGCAATGACCTTGCTTTCTGCCACCTCTGCTACTAAGAGCAGACATTGTGAGATTCCTCCTTGTCGCTGCCTGCCCTCACGGGCACCACTGCCACGAGAATAGAGGAGGAGGGAACTAGGAAAGGCAGTGGAGGATGTGGCATCAGTCTGCCATGATTTAGTCCCATGACTCTGCCACCCCTCAGCAGTGGCTCCGATCACAACACCACCTTTGCTGTCGGCACATTGGATTTCCCTTTTTAGTCTTTTTCTTTTTCTTCTCCAAGCAACCACTGCTGACCTTTGCTCTCAGAAGAACTTGTCCTTCAGGGCAGCCTCACCGGCACACTTACTTCAGAGATGTTGGTGGCATTCAGCGCAAGCTTGACACCCCCCCCCCCCCCCCCCCCCGCTTCAGGACCTTTCCATGTCACCAGGGACAAGCACATGTCACTATGTGTTGTTCTGTGGTGATGTCACATGAACTAGGACTCTGCACAAACCAGGGCAGGCTCACCCAGAAATCAGATGTGTTGTGTGTGGGGGTGGGGTGGGGTGGAGGTGTGCTGGGACTTTGGGGCCGGGTATCTGAAAATCAGCCATTTTATTTCAGCACCTGTGTGCCTCTTGTGGCTTCAGAAGGTGAACTTCTGGGCTGCAGAGGTGGCTCATGGGGTGTTTGCTGGCAAGCCTGATGATATGAGTTCAATCCTCAGGACCCCACGTGGTTGGAAGGAGAGAACCAACTCCCACAGGCTGCCCTCTGACCTCCACATACCCGAGGCACACTGTGGCGACACGTGTTCTCTCTTGTGTGCACCCACGCACATACATACACTCATATGCGAATTTAATTATCCAGACTTTAATGCAAGGGGCTTTCTGTTCATTTTGAGATCTATCACCCACTTCTAATTGGGTGAT